>NC_092207.1:36592945-36598187 GCF_043381705.1 Parasteatoda tepidariorum | reverse complement strand
ATATTATATAGATTATTATTTTGATTAGTAAAATTTCTCTTAAGATGGGCCAGTTTTAAATTCACCCCATCATAATCTACGATCGAAACTTGACTAAATTTATTGGTTTTTCTGAAATTAACAGTGGAATTGAATTATAGTAATATTTGGGGGCCATATTGGAATTTCCGAAAGAGATCCGAAGTTCGGCATTTCGTCAGTCCCGTGAGTGTCGGATTTAGGGTCCTATTCTTCATTTTCTGTTCGCTTAATTTACAATTGCCAAGGCGCTAAATAGATTTCTATCTTGCGATTTTTCCTTAAGCTGGGGGTGGATACAAGATGCATACCTTTTAAATTTTCTCCTTATGCGATGTTTTTTTAAAATTATTATTTCGTTTATTTATTTTCTTACAGGCTGCTGCCGAAAGTTTGCTAAGAATTGGCGATGTTCTGCAGTAGATCGCGATACGGGCGAATATTTCGTCGACTTCGTTATTAATTTTTTTTAATAGTCTTTCTCTCAGAAAATTATTTCATCTTGAATAACTTTCCTTGTCAAATTTTTTTGCTACAAAAAAATATTTCGTCGGAAGCACCGCTGCATCGAAAACGCCGCATGTAGGAAAAAAACAACTTTTTTTTCGATAGCGCCGCGGCTCTTCCGCCGAAAAATACGGTACTTCCTTCTTCTATGACTTTCCACACGCTAATGGGGAAAGCATGTGAAGAACTCTCTACCTATAGGTAGAGAGTTCTGCTCTACGCCACCTGCAGCCCATTTCGATCGCCAATATCAAAGATTTAACATTAATTTTTTCCTTATTTAACACGAAGTACTATTTTTGAGTTGCATCTATTTTGACGAAAACCGTTATAATTTTCAGACAATTGGTCCTATCGTATAGCGATTGGTCTTGTTCCACACAGAGCAAAAAAATTACAGAGGAAAATATACTTACATATTCAGATAGTTCCCGGAGAGCAATGTAAAGTATATACATAAGCACGTGTCAAAAGTAGTACTTTTTATTCATAAAAACTCTTTCAACTTTTGAACAATAGGTTTTTTTCAACTGTATATAGTCACATTTTATTCAGCGATAAAGTAATATATCGAAAAGTATGTCTCACTTGCTTGTCAAAAAGAAATTCTATTCTCCCCGTCAAATCATCCTCATTTCCCACAAAAGGAATCAGCGTACAGAGGAGATTAAGAGAGTTTTCAGGTATGATTTAAAATAGCAATACCTTCAGTCGAAAAGTATCTTGAGTATTTATTGTTCGTAGAAATACCTTTTTTAGCTAAAATTATGTGAATGATTACTCACAGTGAAAGAAAATTATACAATGCAATATTTATTCATTTTAATAAATTTAAAGACAAAAACTATCTTGACGTATAATTGTTTATGCAAAGTGAAAATGTATCATAAGTACTAAATAGTAAAAATTACAGTCTTGGGGTATAAAAATTCTGAATTTAAAGAAAATCCTTTACTAAAAAATTTGAAATTTAAATATAAACAAATATAAACAAAATATATTTGAAATATAAAAAAATGAAGAATGTATTTATTAGACGATTCACTAGTTTAATATATGTTCAAGGGAAAGTGGGAGATTAGCGTATGGAAAAAACAATGATTGAACCCCCCACTTACAGGTCGGTAGGCACGAATTTGGGAAACTTTAATTTCTTTTCATTGTCTGAAAGAAATAGAACTCTATTCAGTATTTCTGAATAGATAATTTAGGCCCAATCTTGGTAATATGCATCTAAATCATCCAGTCAAACATTATTTACATATTTACTCATCTGATTAAGAATGAAGAAATTAAATTAAGCTATCTTTTTTATTGCAGTGTTAAAATTGCGCCGAAAGTAAGACTTTTACTACTACTAACGCCACAAAAGATAAGAGACTGTGGAACTGCAGCACTTTCTGAACGATTTTGCTTTATTCGTGCATGAACCTTTACTTTAACAGAAATAAGCGGCTGTAACCATTTCACTTGTCAAGGTTTCTTAATACGGAGTGTCTATTGCACCGATTATCGGCGCAGTAAAATTCATTTTGCTATCTCACCGATCAAATTTTTAACCAATCATAGAGCGTATCTGTCCACGTGACTCTCCGATTTTTTTTTTTTCAAAAATAATTTAGCTCTGTTTATCGTAGTCAAGGTAGCTACAAATTTTGTAGCATCTTGATTTTCTTCATATGAAGAATAACAAATAGCCATTCATGAATTTGAAAAAGAAAAAAGGACAATCTTCTGGAAGAGAGAAGCGAAAACTTTACAAAATGCTTCAAAGAAATTTAAAAAATTTGATAAGGCTCCGCTGGAATTGAAATACACATGGTGGNCTTTTATAACAATATATCTCTAAAAAACTAAATCAAATTTTCACTTCAAACTCACCAGAATTACATATTAACATTAATATCTTATGAAATATGGCAGATTTGAGCTCAGAAATCATCTAATTTATTTCTTTTATTGAAAACAAAATTATTGGTTTGAAAACATCGCCTGACATGTAGTAACATCGAAAACATGTAGTAAGCAGCTGCAAACTTTTTAACCGGAACTAGAGTAGGTGCCGAGCTCGAGATTGTTATTGTTTACGAGCTCGAGATTGTTATCGTTACAGAGAGCTCGCCGCATTTTACTATACTCTAAATAGCATAATCCTGCAACTTTTCTGTTTCTTTTGTTCTTCACAAATCTAGATAGATATCAGATGTGTACAAGCGTAATATAGTACTTTATTAAAACCCTTGTAACTTCTGAACTAATTGGCTCATTTGACTAAGAGTAAAGAATCTAAATAGTATACAATATGTGACTTGGCTAGATAGCAATTCCAGTAATTTTTGCAATGTTAATTCGTTACTCAAGTTTTGAGTTTGAGTCATCCTTTTCGACACGCTCGAATTGCAATGCGATTCGATTCTATTAGTATTGTTACAAAAATGAGATTTTCGTGACCATTCTTCTAGTTTGAGACTTTTTCGTAACTTTCAAAATTTTCATGACTGATAGACACCCTAGTGTATTTATATTAAGCTGTTTGAATTAACTTCAGGCAGGACGCACTTATATATTTAATTGTGGTATATATCATACCCACCTGGTGACATCAAAACTTCTATAATTCTATTGGTTTATCTAATATATTTATAATCGGGAACTTCCACGCACCCGAGCAGTCCAGACTTAAGGGATCATACTATATTATCTTAAGTAATTTTTTCTCAAAGTAGATCATAAGTCTTAATTGTCTGTCTTTAAGTTTTTGTTTTTTATTTTAAAAAAATTGTGTATCGTTAACTCTTGTGCTGTATGTATTGCAATCTTTCCAAGCAAAATCATACTTTTTTTAGTATAAAATCTATATTGTTTATATTAAACTCGTATTTAAATTCTTTTTATTTTGCTTTATTACTTTTATTAAAAACAGATGAATCCTATATCCATGTATTGTACTCAACGGAATAAAATAAATAAATATAATAAGCATAGAAAATAATTATCTATTAACGTTCACAACGCAAAGAAGATGGCGTTCAAAGTGCTAATCACTAGTATTTGGGTTTTAAGATTTTTACTTCCTACCCGTTTATTAAATGATTATTTTATAATTTAAAAGTAATTATTCTCATTATTTATTAATTTTATAAATAAAAAGTAATTATTCTCATTATTTATTAGTTTATAATTAAAGAGTAAAAATTCTCATTTTTATTTTTGCAGAATGAAATAGATGGCTGATTTATTTTTATTTATCAATCGATGACCTTAACAATATGTCCACAGAAAAAGAAGTCCTTACAAATGACTTGCATAATACTGAAGATGAATCTTTAACCCCTAGTCTTTCAACAACAAGTAGCCTATCTAAGCATTGTAATGTTCACTCTAAAGAAAAATCTTTTTCCTGTGATAAATGCAAAGAAACATTTTTACTGGAAGAACATTTAGCAAATCACAATCTTATTCATTCAAGTGAAAGTGAGTTAAATTTTTCATGTAACATGTGCTGTGAACATTTTATATTAGAAGAACAGTTACAGAATCATTATACTGTTCATTCTAAAGAGAAAACTTTTTCCTGTTACATATGCTGTGAAACCTTTTCACTCGAAGAACATTTAACGGATCATTGCCTTGTTCATTCTCAAGAAAAATCTTTTTCCTGTGATATATGCCAGAAAAAATTCCTGTTAGAAGAACATTTAACAAGTCATTACCTTGTTCATTCAAAAGAAAAACCTTTTTCCTGTGACATTTGTAAGAAAAGATTCTTACACCAATCATCTTTAAATCGTCATGCACTTATTCATACTGGAGTAAAACCTTATTCCTGTGATATATGTGAAAAGAAATTTATTCTTAATAAGGACTTAGTTTTGCATAGTCGTGTTCATAATGAAGAAAAACCTTTTACATGTGATACATGCAATGCAAGCTTTAAGCAGAGAAGTCATTTAATGAGACATTGTCTCTCTGTTCATGCAAAGGAGAAACCTTTTGCCTGTGACATTTGTGATAAAAGTTTTTCTTGTAAAACCTCTTTAAATCGTCATAAATTTCTTCATTCTGGGAAAAAACCTTATTCTTGTGATTTATGTAAAAAAGACTTTATTGAAAAACACTCTTTGGTTATACACAATCGCGTTCATACTAGAGAAACTCCTTATTCGTGTAACTTGTGTGGTAAGACATTTTCGAGAAATAACCATTTAACAAGACATTATCTTGTGCATACTAAGGAAAAGCCTTTTACATGTGACGTATGTAATAAAAGTTTTTATCGTCAAGAAAAGTTAAGATATCACAACACTTGCCATCCTAATCATTGATTAGAAATATTTGAAATTTTATGCAACAATGGGTTAATTTTGTTAACTAATTTAAGTTACACTCATGTTGAGTAAAAGTTTTTTTTTTTAACCATATGCATATAGGATTGCATTTCTATTACTTTTCTATGATTTTTAGAGATATTAATTTTGTCTATGAAATACTGGAAGGTTTTGAAAACTACAGAAGTGTTTATTTTATTCTATTCATGAACTACACTGGTTATCATAAATTAAGGAAAATTCACAAAAATCGCGATAACTCTTTCACGAAAAAGATGTATACTATTTTTAATTCCAGAGTAGTTTTCTGGGGGGAAAAAATGTTTTAACAATTTATTTTTTCATGAAAATTCTATCAATGCAGCTCTGAGCAACTCATAACAGTTTGA
>NC_092207.1:36530844-36591787 GCF_043381705.1 Parasteatoda tepidariorum | reverse complement strand
TTCAATGTCGCAATCACAGTAAAATTTGTGTGCTTTCTCTCAAACTTGGACTTTTATGCTCCAGGCAGATGACGTAAGCCGAGTGCAGCGCCACTAATTTGCATATTGCAATTTTACTCAGCTACTCTTAGTGGACAACATATGCAAATTTTGCACGGTTTGGCTTACTTTTGAAAGAGTTATCGCTATTTTTGTGATTTTTCCTTAATTTATGATAACCAGTGTATTTTGGAATTTTTGAAAAAATAAATTTTTAATTTTGGACATAGCTCCAAAGGTACATCGAAGAAAGAAACAAACTTAACTTGAAATGTATTCAGAGATACGTCTTTCAAAAAAATGGATTAAATTAAAAAATATATTTAACAAAATTAATATAGCTTGAATGCCCATATGAAAAAGAAGAGCATAGCTCTAAATGCACCTTTTCAAAGTCAAACAAAGAGCATAGATTTTTAACACCAATGTTAAGAAAAATAAAAGATTTGTACCGGTGGAAAATGTTTGTACCAAATCATTATGAAAAATCCCTTATTACTTCTTTGAAAATACAATCGTCATTATTATTGTTTATGAAAACAAAATGAAATGCTATGCACATTTAGAACTATATATCAGTTTTTTTTTTTTTTTTTTCAAACTTGCATTTCAAGAAAACTTCGTTTAGAGATACGTCTTTTTTTTTTAAAAAGAAAGTGCCTTCCAAGATAAATCATTTTGTTAATTGTGCATTTCGAGCTATTTGCATTTTAAATGTATATATTGAGCTATTCTGAGAGCCCATTTGGCAAAGAGCTCTTAAAATTTATCATTTCGAAAAATAATAAAATAAAATATTTTTTGATCTATTTGTTCAATTTTATTTGTATAGATAAAAAAAAGTTTAAAAGTATAGAAGAGTATAGATCTTCTATACTTTTAAACTAACATAAAAGTTTAAAAGTATAGATCTTGTTGACTTGTATATAAGTTTTTACATAGAAAATCTCTTTTGTTTCTGAAATATTTGTTTATTACTATTGTTATACTTATTAATAAAAAAGTAATAATCTTATTTAAGAAACATTCCAACATTTATGATTGGTATTTTTATTCTGATGAAGTTTCTGTTATCCATTTAAAATTTTTGTATTAATATCTCATGTGCTATGAATTATTTTCTTTCCAAAAAAATCATACAATTTTTTTACTTAAATCTATATTGCTTTATATTATTATATCAACTTAATTTTATCTTTGTTTATTATTTATTAATTGTCAAACAGCGCAGAGCCAAAGTCTAGAATTTTAAGCCTGAAGCCCATTCCCAACCAGAGCCCTGTCTTTAACTACCCCAAAATTTTTTAATTACTTAAGCATGACTGAGATTTTTACTATGATGAGACTGTTTGAAACAACGAGAAAGCAAATTGAATTAAATAAATACGACTTTTCTTTACTTTTGTTTAATTTTTACTATGTTACTTAACCATTTCATTTTTCATTTATTTGTTCTAAAATAATAGCTAAAAAATATACAGTTGAATAAAAAAAAATGTACATTTTATACATTTAAAAACAATGCTTTAGAAAAATTTGTATATTTTTGTAAATACATAAGATTAGAAATAACTCCCATGAACCAGCAAGCAGTTGTGGTCCAACCTTTCTAAGATAATGGCAATATTCTTCAATGGATTCTAAATTTATAATGAATAACCAATATTTGAACTGCTGATTTTGCTACTTTTTCAATTACAAAAAATAACGCCAAAATGTTTTGTATACGAATGTTCAAATTGATGATCTGATATAACATAGATTCATCTAGATGCGAAAAAAATAAGAGGTGGAAACTAGAAGTTATCATTTTGTTAAAAGAAAAAGAGTGTAAGATTTCTATAATTTGTTTTAACAACTTAAGTCTAATTTTTAAAGAAAAAAATTTTCAGAAAATTTCTAATCAGAAATGGAAAAGTGTTATGTTCTTTAAATTTATATGCCTTAGCCCCTATCCTTGTCTTTGACCTGCTATGAAGTTTAGAAAAGTTCGTAATCGTTTTATTATGAAACGTAAAGCTAGATTAATCATTGAAAAGCTATAATTTGTGAAACAGAAATTAAAAAGCTGCATTGCTATTTATTAATGACTTATTACTGTTTTATATATACTTTTTTTCTCAAATCTGCATGAGTCCCAATGCAATCATCCTCTTAGACCTCTATCCTTGTTCCATGTTCTGCTTTGAGTTATAAAAGAATTCATATTTTTTTTCTTTTTATAAAATTTCTAAGATATTAGATATTCTAAAATATTAGATCAAACATTGAAAAGTTATCATTTACATAACCGAAATTTAAAAGCAGACTTAAAGTTTATGAAAATGTCTTTAATGTTATACTTATTTATTTGCTTTTTTTTCCACTTAAGTTTAACTTGAATTAAAGGAGGGGGAAATTAAAAACACTAGTGTAAATAAGTACTATATTTTGTTTTGCATGCTTGTCCTTTGAAACATATTTTTTTTAACCTGAGTTTTTCAATATCTACTGCTAATTCTTATTTACATTTAACAATTTTTGTCCATCATTTTTCATTACTTTGTGAAAATATTGGATCCTTATTTAATCCTATTCAAGGCTTGCTCCATTCTTTAATGTGAGATACCTGCCTTATGGCATTTGATTCTTCCATCTTATTTTATTGAAGATGTGACGTGTGAGGTGGCTGTAGTTTCGTTTTTCTTAAACAAATTTTTTTGTTGCTTAATAATTTAAAAAATAAAGATATTTATTTTTGCTTTGCTTATTTTTAACTTTATACAATAAAAGCTCGACTATCCGGAATGTGCGGATATCAGTGAATTAGTTCAGCACCAAAAAACTTCATACACACTAATGGTGAAAGCTTGCAAAGTGCTGCTAGGCTAGGTAGTACATTTTTTTCTAATTACATGTTGGTTCCCTTAATATTTTGAAGAATCAAATTTGAACTGATAACAAAAATATGAGAATACCAGCTTCTAAATTTTTTAAAATGCAAACATGTTTAATTTACAATTTTAGTACAAATGTTAGGAGTATTGACTAAATATCTGGTACGAAGAAGAACTTTTAAAACAATAATAATAAAGCAAAATATTTAGCATATTAATTTGAAAAGACTTTATAAGTTATCAAAATATATTCTGAATAATTAAGTGAAATATTGTTGTACTAAATGTAATAGTTATGTAAATTACCAAAAACAAAAATTTTGAAATATCTTTTTGCAAAAAAGAAAAAGCAGACGCTGAATTTGCCTTATTTAGAATGCTTGTCAAATATAATGCATTGAAAAAAAGTATGCATACTAGACATCGCTATATAATAGCTAAGAAGAAAAAAAAGCGTTATCAGACTTGTAGAAATGCCTGTGAAGGAGGACGTGGTAAAAACTCTATTAACCAGTTTCAATGCCAGTTGAAACTTGATTGTGCATTTATTATACTAGTTCCTTTTCATCTCATTTTAAATTTCTCCGAAATCTTAGGGTTTTGCTTTTATAATCTTGCAAAACAAAAACTTTATTAAAACCTGATGTATCATTAAGCTAGTAGTAATACTTTTATTGCGTAGCACTATGGGTTACTATCAACTATGTTGGAAACATCGCTGAGGATGATTCGAAGGCATGATATCTTAATTTTGATCCTCTGTGGATTAGATGGTTTCCCATGTTTTGGTATCCGACGATCTGCGCTCTTATATTTTTCGGTAAACAGGGCCAATATTGCACATCGTCGCTTACTACGCAAGCTGGTCAAAGTATTCTCCCACCCACTAATTGACCACTGCCAGTGATGTTTGTCTTCAGTGATCTACCGGGAGCTGTGACTTACGATCAGTCCACAGTGAGACAAGAAGGACGTTAATGATTAGTCTGATTTTGATAACTTTTTTTCTCTTGTTTAAGTATTAATTTAATACTTCCAACGTGTACCTTTTATAACTTAATTTTTAAAATTATTTCTTAATATGTACGAAAAAATCCTTAATCAGCCTTTAATCTATATAGAATTTTTTTTAATTATAAAGAGATTTGTGTGTCAAAAATTAAATCTATAAAAAGTTGTAAAAATGAAAATTTCCATTAGGGGATGAACTGTCTTCCATGTGGAATAAGTGGGTAATTTTTTTTAATTGCATTTACATTGGCGGGAAAAAAATAATTGTCACGACCATTATAAAATATTCGTTTTAAAAAATTTCGTTTAAAGTTAGTATTAGTATATTTATTTTTAAAATAAATGAAAAGACAACTCAGAACTCCACATTCAAGAGAGTTGTGGTGCGCAAGAGCAATAAAACATCAGGCATCAAAATAAAGTTTTATTAAAAATCTAAACAGTCGTTGCTAAGACAACTCAATAATAATTACAATCTTTATGTTCCACAGATTAGGACATAAAAGTATTAATGGGTGTAAATATTATATATTAACTTATAAATAACTGTATATATTAAATGTAGTGATGTCTCCAATTTATTTTGTTTTTATTTATTCAAAATCGCATACGGTAGGAAGACTGAACACTTTCCTTTACAACTGGTGACGTGGGGGAGTATTGGGGCTTAACTACCACTACGATTATTAAGCATCAATTCACTAGTATATCAGACATGCTAACTTGATTCAATCCTGAGGTACCTTTTGATAGATGAAAATTGGCATTATCTAAATGGTCTTTTCCCACAAAGTTTTTAAGAATTTTGCACAAATCTAATAAATTTCAATTACCCTTGACAGATATATATATATATATATTTTTCCGATTCCTATCCTAAATTCCTCGATCCTACAAATGCTAAGACCTTTCTCACAGTTTAACTAAAGGCACACTAGGTAGCGCTTTAATTCGACTTTGGAAGATATAGATTTGTTATCATATAAGCTTAAGATAAACAGAAATAGGCGATAATATCCTACCTAGTATCCAAATTGCGTACAAGGAAAACATTAATACCTAGATATAAACAAAAGTTAAGAGACCGAAAGTAAAGTTTTGTGATTAAAAAGCAAATATTGAACATTGGCTTCTTTGTGGTACATATGTTCCTTAATTCTTTGCTATTCAAATACTGGTTATCCGATCTTGAGAGCTCGAAATTATATGTATAAGACTTTATTTTGTTACATTCTTTATAAACATGAGATTATTTGGGATTATTATTTAGGACATTATAAAACCTTTTATTAGTTAATTTTTGGCGGTGTAATTTGAATGCTGACTGAACTAACCGTTTTACGTGATAAAAAGAACAAAAACTTCTCTTTCATCCTTTGCAGTTTTAGCCATGATATTATTTCCTTAATCTTCCATTAAAAATATCTTCCATTAAAATTTGAAGAGTTAGTGTTACTTCAGAAAAAAAGGTGATTGATTACAAATTGTTCATTTAATTTTTATTCACTAAAGTAACAATTTCATTTGTTAAATTGTTCATTTGTTTATTGATTTTAAGATATAAGTTTATCTTTAAAAAAAAAAAAAAGCCTGGTTGTTAAAAGTTTGTCATCTCTTTAAAACATAAATTACTACTAATTTTTTTTTTTATTTTAATTTATGAATCCTATGTTAAATGAACCTTTTTATATTACCAGAAAGCTCTAAATTCTATCCTATGTTTAGTGACATTGAACTTTATATTGGAGCCATAAATTAAGCCTCATTTTTTGTATGAATTTTTACATTATCTTGATACAAAGACTTATGATTTTAATATTAAAACTAAAAAGTGTTTTAAGTAGAAAGTATCTTTGGTGTTCAGTGTTTTCGGTCCAAAATATAATTAGTTTTTTAATAATAAACTTATAAATATATATATTTTTTTTTAGATTTTTATGACGCCATTGCCGTTTTGTGAATAAATCTTGATGAAAACCACAAGTCACTCACTTCTTATCCTTATTAAACTAGGTGATAAAAACAAGTCAACTATTCATTTAAGTGTCCAACATTTCATTTTCTATGAATTTGTAAAAAGAACTTTATTACAATATCCTGTAAATATATATTGTATTATTGCATTTTTATTCATTTTTATATTTTTTTCTTTAAAAAGCAGTTGTCAGAATTCAAAGATATTTGGTTACAATCTCATTTTACAGCTGAAAATATTTTGCTTAATATTTATTAAATTAATTTGGTCATTTTATTATTAATTTATTTTACTTAAATAACTTTTTTGTACTTATGCAATTTAAATTACTGCTGGCAACTTTTCAGTTTCTCTATCGTACTTATGTAATTCGGAAATTGTAATAGTCCTTTTTTTTTTTAAATAAACTTACACAATTTACAAAACAAATTATTTTTAAAAGTTATTTCAAAACTTTATGTTATAATTTGTTGCTTTCTATTGTTCAAATATATTTCATTTTTGTTTAAATTTAGATAAAATGATTCATTGTCTTTTTGACAAATTTTGATAAAACTTTGATCAGAATAAAATTGTTAGTAACCGGTCTATTACAACAATGGCGGACAGCCCAAATGAAACTAAAGAAAGCCTACTTTTATCTAATTCAGACAATGCAAGTGACTTACAAAGTAATGGATTCAATGGACAGCCCAATGAAATGTCTTCTTCTAGTGATATTTATGATGTTAACAATATTTTTAGTGAAAGTTATACTCAAAATAATGACTCAATGGCAGACAGTATAAATCACCTGAATGGGCAGTCTCCAATCTGTGCCAATGAAATGCCTCCTTCTAGTGTTATATCTAATGAAAGTTTTATTCATAAGAATGCCTTAATGGGACTTTGTTTTTCTGCACAAAAAGAGGAGAAACCTTACTGCTGTGGTATATGTAACCAGACTTTTAGGCAAAAAAATTCTTTACAAAGACATTGTTCTGCAGTTCATGAAAAAATAAAACCTTTCTCTTGCAATGATTGTAATCAAAGTTTTTCAGAGAAGCGTAATTTAACAAAACATTGTCAAAGTGTCCACGTTGAAGGAAAAAAAGAAAGGCCTTTCTCTTGTGATATATGCAATAAGAGTTTTTCACAAAAATGGCATTTGACTTCACACAGTATTATTCATACTAACGACAAACCTTTTTCTTGTGACGTTTGCAGTAAATCTTTTTCACATAAAAGGAATTTAATTGCTCACAGACTTCTCCACACAGGGGAAAAACCTTACTCTTGTGAAATATGTACCAAAAGCTTTTCACAGAAAAAGAATTTAAATAATCACAAACTTCTTCATACTGGAGAAAAACCTTATTCTTGTGATATATGTAATAAGAGTTTCTCACAATTGACACATTTAAATTCTCACAAATTTCATCATACTGGAGAAAAACCTCATACCTGTGAAATATGTAATAAGAGTTTTTCACATTTGACAAATTTAAATGCTCATAAACTTCTTCATACTGGAGTAAAACCTTATTCTTGTGAAATATGTAATAAAAGTTTTTCACACAAAAGTAATTTAAATGCTCATGTACGTTTTCATAGTGGAGAGAAGCCTCATTTTTGTGAAATATGTAAAAAGTGTTTTACAACAAAATCAAATTTAACTGCTCACATACTTCGTCATAAAGAAAAAAAACTTATGTCTGAGGCATATAGTAAAAATGATTTTTAGAAACAAATAATTTAAGTACTAATTGTAAATATTATAAAATTTATTTTATTAATATATGCTTGAGTTATGATCATTCTAAATAATTTCGCTTGCGTCTTATGTAATATTTATCTTCAGGAAAATAAATTTTATGTTATTGTTATGTCTTATTCTTGAATAAAAAAGAAACTATTATGCTTTTCACTTGCAAAGTTTATCTTAATTACCTCCCTGTATTTAAAGGGGACAAAATTATCCCCTTTCAACTTTTATCCTAAATTCAAGCACCGTAATAACACAATTGTAAAAATTGTGCATTTGCAGATATTTTAATTATCACTAATCTTAATGCATATTTCTAGAATCTTTGTTAAAAAAGTGTACTTATTTGTAAGGAAAAAGAACAAAATTTATTAAGATTTACTAAAAAAGGCAGATTTAAAAAAAATATATATATCTTAACCAGTTTGTTACCCCGAAAAAAAACTTAAAGATTTTTAATACTCAACTTTGACCTCTCATTTTCATCTGGAAGTCACACTGATTTTGATATTTATTGCAATTCTTAAGGTGTATTTTTTCTTCTTTTTATGTGGAATTTGAAAACATATATTAAGGGCAATCCTTTTACAGAATGCACAATGTATCATTTCATTATTCAAAAGGTAATATTTTAAAACAAATTCAAACTTTGTCTCAAACAACAGTTAATAAACTTCAAAATTCAGAATAGTCTGCTTTTTGATATAAAAAGCTACTGTGCAGAAAATAGATATATAAGATAAAATCTGAATTTTCTTTTCCTGAATCAAGTTGATAAGGAAAGATGTTTTTTTTTTCAAGGGATACAAATAGTTGTATTTCATAATTCCTATTTCTACTCATTTTGGAATCTGTTATTAAGAAAGCTTATTAAATAAACAGTCTGATTAATGAATATTGTTCGTGATAAGTAGGAATGTGCAAAAGAACTTTTATTGTATTTAATTATTTTTATTATGGTTAAAATTTCAAACCTAGAGCAAGATTTGGTTTGGTAATTAATATATTTCACATAACAATGAAAGGTATGATAATAAAAAAAAACTTTTAAGTTAAAATCTGCTAATTTTTTTACAAGTAAAAATAAAGAAAGCTTATTTATTTTTACTTTCTACAAACAATAAATGCAACAAAAAAATTGGGAATAGGATTTTACACTTTGCTTGAAACACACATTCCAGCATTCCTTCCAATTTCTTAAATGTAATCTATTATACGTGGAAGTCAATTTGAATATCAAAATTTTGCTTATTTTATTTGTCTTTTTTGTTTCTAAAACTATAAAAAGAAAGGGAAAAGGTAATTTTAAAGCTCATCTATTACAAATATAAATTTTTACATGACCTACAAAACATAGCAATTAAAAAATTACCATGCCATTTAATTCTTTTAATGTGTGTAATACAGGTTTTTCTCAAACTAATTATTCAAATACAAAATTACTGTAAAACCAAAATATTTTGATTTATCTTGTATTTTCTGCAATCTTTCTTTTCTAGAGTATTTTATTATGTGTCTTTTTCTGAAAAAGGAAACTGTTATCTGTTTACCTTTTCCCATGCTGGACCTTTTGCTTAAGTGCAGGGATCACCCACGTGTTCACTGCTCTTAATATTTTTAAAACCCTTATAAATGTGCCACATATAAATCTAGGATACATTGTGTGCCATAGATTTATATTCAACAAATGTACTATACAGCTTTAACAAATCACTATTAAAGTAGCTCTAATCACTATAAAACCGACAAAACCTATTTAATTGTCTGAAAAAAGGAGTATTAAAAATACAATAACTTGTTTTCCGCAGTTCAAATACCTATCACTTTGGGGAAGGAGTTGTTACTCTCAGCTTAAATGCTCTCACCCTACACTAAAAATCTTCATACGAATTTCAAATGTTTTAATTGGTCAGAAAATGGGATACAATACTGCTAAGTTGATAAACTGCTGAGTACATTTGATCATTTTCCATTCCTTATCTCAAATATTCTATATTGAAATTTGCAAATAACAATTATTTCAGGTTGTCTAAACATGAAGTACTGTACTAAGTTAAGTTGCTGTAGTTGTAGTTCATTTACATCTCACTAGAGCTGCACAATGGACTATTGACGACGATCTGGGAAACATCCCTGAGGATGATCCGAAGACTTGCCATGACAATGTTGATCCTCTGCAGAGGGGATGGCACCCCGGTTCGGTAGCCCGACGACCTGCACGCGAAGTCGAGCACTTTACGGTAGCATAGTTTAACGAGGACCAATACCGCTCACCCTCGGTCACCATGCAGACTGATCCAGGTGGTCACCCACCCGCACACTGACCGCAGCCAGTGATACTTGACTTCGGTGATTTAGTTACGAATATAAGTTAAAAATTGCGAAATTGGGCTATAATTAAGTCCAATTGCGTAGTGTCGGGAACCTCCAATAATTTTCCGAAATTTTTTAAATCCAAAAAGGCTATTTTTTAATTTAAAAGTATTAAAAAAATTAACAGTATAAATATACTTTTGCAAAATTTCATGATTATCACTTTTATATCAGCAGTATCTCAAAAACTTTGATTTCTGAAATTTGAAATAGCCAGTTTATAACAAAGCCCTCCAGGTATCAGAGCCGTAAATTATTCGATGGGCTCTTGGAGTTTCTTAAATATCAGTTGGCCATAGTTTAGAAAACAAAAATAATAACTAATTGAAATATATTTTAGTTTGTTTAATATTTTTTGTTATCTAATATCATTTAATAATATAATAAATATTTCATGGGTTATTTTTCGAAATACGAGAAATTTATTTTTCATCATTAGGAAATTTTTTTAGTAGTGTTGAAAAACATTAAGATTTTTTATGACTCTAAGGATTACAAGTCTTGATAAATTTATGCAGATTTTGTAATCTAAAATTTATTTTCAGTATGTTTCTCGAAACAAAACATATTTCGTGCTTATAACGCGTATTTGAGATTTTCTTTTTAATTGCTTGAGAAGGTTATCATGCTTGACAATATATATTTTCAACGTAACCTATTTAAGAAATCTATAAAAACAATTGATTTTTTTTTTATTATTACAATTTACTTCTTAAATTTATTATCACTCAAATGTATTTGGATGCACCGATATTTGAGAACTCTATGTTAAAGACACTTAAGTTTTCAAGTCACTTCATTTTTAATTTGATCCAAAGCAAAGTATTAATTGGAAATTTTTCTTTAAGCACTGCGTGAAGCTCAGTGTTATTTATATTCTTTTACTCAAAATAATTTCATTTGTTTAATATTTAGCTTTGTTTCAACTTAGTGAATTTAAAAGGTACAGTAATAAAACTTGAGGAAACAATTGGTAAAAAATACCAATTTAATTAATGTGGACACTGGATATCAAATTTTAATAAAGTTTCGACAGCTCAATGCTTTAATCACAAAACTACTGCGAATAATTAGTCTTATAGTTTAAAAAATTACATATTAAATTACTCCTAAATTTTTTAAATCGAAAATCATAAATATTTATTATTAATTTTTTTGTATTTGTTTAAACCAGACATGTTTAAGCATACAGCGAAGAAAAAAAAAGAGAAACAGAAAAATTTACCTAAATTAATGGCACGAACCGTTATAATGATTAATAAAATTTTTAATAATGAAAGAAAACCTTATCTACAATTATAATTTATACAGTTTGAATGCAAATGAAATAACCCAGCATTAAAAATGTTAAATTACTCATTTTTCTTGAAGTTTTAAAGCATAGAAACTCACACTAATTTGGCAAATACAATTCAATTGCTCGTTCAATTTTTTAGTGTGAAGATCAACACTAACTGTAAAAGTTGGAGTATTTTATGTATGGAAGAACAGCCCAAAGATTTCTACGGAAGAAAGAAGGAACACAAAATTTATAATTATCTATTTATTGCTTTGATTTTTTTTTTGTCAAAAAATGCCGGAAAACGAACAGCCAGGAAACGTGGTGAATGAAGGAGCTTTAGTTAACATTCAACCTTCACAAATTTCTCACGTAGCAATTAAACCACCTCCGCTTTGGAAAAACAATCTCGTGTTATAGTTTGCACAGTTAGAATCGCAATTTTCAATCTCTCGAATTTCTGCCGACGCTACCAAATTTCATCACGTTGTAGCGGTTATTGAATCTGATATACTTAACTCTGTTCAGGATTTACTTTTAAACCCTCCTGCTGTAGATAAATATACAGCTTTAAAAAATTGCTTAATTAGTATTTTTTCAGCCAGCTAAACTGTTCCCGTTCCCCTAGGGGTACGCGTACCGCACTTAAGTGTGGTACGCGTACTGAACATAATTGAAATAATGCAAATTTTGTTTTAGTATAATATCTTCATATTTAAGGAACTTAAATAGAAATAATGCCTTATAAAATTTTCATGTGATCAAATACTAAAATCTTGTAAAATTATAAATATATTATAAATCAATTCAAATTTTATTTTTTGAAGAGATGAAAACGAAATCTTTGCTTTTTTGGGCAGTAATCAACTAAAAATAAATCTGTTTCCTCAAAACTTCAAGATATTTTTCTGTTAACTATTTAAAAAAAAAAAAAAAGCTCTTTCCGACCAGAGCTAACACAAAAACGAAGAATAGCTTCAATTTTTATTTCATTCTTTTTTATCTTCTCAGATTGGTTGCTTAGCAACGGAGTATTTCTCCCTTGTCTACCACGCGGCCAGAATATGGTTACATTTAATTTCTAATTCTGCTATGGCGAACGATAATTCTTGGCCTATCTTTCTGGGACGAAGCCAAATATATAAAACTTCCCAGCACCCTAAATTTCGATCCAATAACTACTGGTGAACCCTCTCTACTTTTGTGGGTCAAGAATCCAAATATATATATATGAGAAAGTGCATTTATGAGCTTGCATAAAACATTTATTAATAAATGTTTTGTGCCGCATAATTAATAAGCATGTTTGAAATCATCTCTAGAAATTATTACGACTGACACTTAGTACACAAAAATCAAACCATTTGAAGGAAAGTTATTCAGGGTGGTATCTTATTGTTTTTTTTAGCTCACTGTATATTCTCATACAACTGCGAAGAGGAAAAGGGACGGAGAGACGGTCAAAACATGGAATCGGTCTTCTCCCCAGGTGGCATATTCAAGCGTTGCGATCGCAAATGACTCGCTAGAGATCGCAGATGAGTTTCAATATATATTTGTGTTTAAAATGGTTCTTGAGATGAGCAGACGTAGGTTATTAAAAACGGATCCAATGAAAATACAAACAAAGCAGAAGATACCTAACCTGACCAGTCCACTTCATTTGAAAGTTAAAAGGAGTTAGCCATAATTAATTACTTAATAAATCCAGGATAACTCATGATTAAAATTTACTTCGTTTGTGGTAAATATATTTCTTGCCTGTCATACTTCGCAATCGTTTGTCTTACTTCTGTTTACATTTGTTGGATAACTTCTTGCAACATCTAGACTACAACTTAAATCGTAATTTTTATTTAGATACTACAATGAAGCCTCTTATACCTCTGTATGTTGATCCATAATAATTTGACTACTTGTTTAAATGGACCATTTTATTATAGTCACATTAATGGTCATCTTACGCAGTTTTCAGTGTACTGTTGTTAGGCTGTTATATTGTAAAAAGAATATAACTGTTAACATTCTGTTAAAAAGAATGTAAACTAGTAAAATCTGAAAGAAACTATTTTTATTATTTTTTTGTAAAAATAATCCGCATTCTTTATAAAACATTAATAAAATTAAACCATTCAGGATTTATGCAGTAAAATTAATAATTTATTTAAATATTTAATTTTCAGTTATATTATTATCAATCTTTATAGCTAATTCAAATCTCTGCTGAAACTTTTTAATAGAAAACACTTGAAGTTTTTAAAAGGGCTATATTTTTTATTTTTCATCCTATTCTGCAAAAAAAAAAAAAAAAAGTCGAAGTAATTTAAGTTAGGACTAAATGGTAACCATTTTGTTATCTTTATAAAAGACAAAATGTTTTTAGTTATACTTTTTTGTTAGTTTTGCTTTACATGAGGAAATTGAATTTTTGTAAAGTGAGATACTTATTTTGCATAATTCATTATCTATTGTTAAAAAAATATAAGGATTTAACATTCTATACTTAACATAACTATGTTTATTTTCTTTGAAAAGGTTTTATTTATTTAAAAAAAGAAGAAAAAAAAGAGATTAAATAGTAAAAAAAAACTATTAGAGTTGAAAAACTTTTTTCTTCAGTTAAATTATATAAATATCTTATGATTAGCAATATTGGAAGAAAACTTAATTCCTAGTCCTAGTTATAAAATTTTCTAAAATTTTCCCACCTGTTCCACTTTGCTTCATAAACGCAATATCAGCAGAAAAATAAGCCAGAAGTTTGCTAAATCTCCTTAGGTTTGAGGAAGTTTATCTTTCTGAAGCAACTATGCAACTTTTGAGACAGTTCTAAGATTTTTTTGTAAAATAATCTTTATGTTTAATGAAAAGATTTTCATAATTATACCATTTAAAATAAATTTATGAAATAGAACAAATTAGGATTAAAAAAAAAAAAAGACTGGTGTATGTTTAAACCAGAAATTATGCTAAATGATTTTTCTTTTTACTTCATTGCATTTTCTTGCTATTTGAAAATGTGAAGAAAAACAATTTCTCGAATGCGATTATCTAGTTTTTTCTAGTAAAAAATCTTATCAAATCAAGTTATTTAACCATATTGTTTTCCCTGTGTTATAATAAGTTGTTTTTGACAAATAATTTTTTACTGGATTAGTTTTATTTTTCATATTAAAAGCACACATTTCTTTCTTTTTAGGTTACAATTGTAAATACATTTTTGCTACATGGACTGAGGAAATTGCTGAATAAGAACCAGAATCAGCTTCTGAATTAGCACATCACTTAACATCGATTTATAAAAATTTGAGGAATGCAACTTTTTATTATTCTTCATCTTTTAAATAATAATTTGATTTGTTGACTTTTTCCTGCAATCTTACCCAAGCTAACAAAGTTGCTTTAAAGATATTTGATTTTTCTTAGTCTTTCTTATTTGATTTGTCTAATTCTTTTTATCTCATAATTCATTTTTTTTTCTTAGTCTTTCTTATTTGATTTGTCTAATTCTTTTTATCTCATAATTCATTTTAAGTTTTTTATATATAGCTTTCCATGTACGTATGTTAGTTGTTTCGCATTTGGACATTTAATTTGACTTTTAAAACTATGTCAGATTTTTTAGCCTGTTCTATTACTAAAAATTATTCATCTTATATTACTGTTGTAAAGTATACTAAAATGTATTAACTTAATTTAAAATTATATATTTTATATCACTGTTGTCTGGAAATTATGCTATAAGTTTGCCTCATAAAAATGTTAGTCTTACGATAATAAGCTTTTTCTTCTCTTTCAACTAAATGCCCCAAATACTTGGTTGAAATAAACATTTAAAAAAATGTCAATTATTACTGCAGATGTCTCAGAAAGCCTTGATCAGAATATAATGAAATCCTATCCATGCAATTTGTGTAGTAGAAACTTCTCAAGTGAGGATCTTTTATCTAAACATTACTCTGTTCATACTAAAGAGAAACCTTATTCCTGTGATGTATGTAATAAATGTTTCTCACAAAAAAGTAGTTTAAATAATCATAATGTTGTTCATTATCGAGAGAAACTTTTTACTTGTGGTGTATGTAATAAAGGCTTTGTGCAAGAGAGTAGATTAAATGCTCATGTTAAAAGACTTCATAGATTGGATAATACCAATGAAGAACCTTATTTTATAGAAAAATGCAATGGAAGTTTTTCACTGGAAAAAAGTATCTTTACCCAACAGCTCCCTCATACGAAGGAAAAACCTTTTTCTTGCGAGAAATGTGACAAAAGCTTTTATAGAAAGAGTCATTTAAAAGTTCATATGCTTTTTCATACTGGTGAAAGACCTTTTTCTTGTGACATTTGTAATAAGGGTTTTTCCCGGAAAGGTCATTTAATAACTCATAATAGTGTTCATACTGGAGAAAAACCTTTTTCCTGTGAGATATGCGGTAAAAAGTTTTCCAGAAAGAGTAATTTAATCACTCATGTAAATATTCATACTGGAGAAAAGCCTTTTTCTTGTGACCTGTGTCCAAAAAGTTTTACACAGTTGGGAAACTTGAAACTTCATAGACTCATTCATACTAACAAAAAACCTTATTCTTGTGATATCTGTAACAAGCGTTTTTCAAAGAAACAAACTTTATTTTCACACATTCTTCTTCATACAAAGAAAAACACTGAGTCTTGTGACATGAGTACTGAGAGCTTCTCGCAAATGGAGAATGTTCAACAAATTAGTCAATTAGATAACTCTCATATTGTTCATATAAATGGAGCTAATTATTCTCCTGATCCTAATACTGGAGTTTATAATTCACATAATATGAATACTGAAGAAGATTTTTACTTTTCTGATATAGATTCTGGTGAAGATATAAATGATGAGTGAAAAATTTATTCTTAATTTTTTTCCATACAAATGAAAAATAAATTGTTAATAATTATAAACCTTGTGTAAAATATAATGATAAATGTTTTTGCTATGTTGAGAGTGGCCACAAAATGGGTTGGGTAATTTTATCAATCAGGAGAAAATCCGGGAATTTAACAACAAGGGAAATAAAGTAACTTGAACTTGTAGCACCTGAAAGTCTTATTTTTTTTCCAAAGAAATCGGTTTTGTAATAATTTTTTTTAAAAAAATAATTTTTTATTTTTAACTCTAATAGCAATTGCAAGTGTATTGTAATCTATCTGGGTGTGTAGCCAAAGTTACAAAAAATAAGCACTTTTTAAGCACTCAAAAAATATTTTAAAGTGATTTATTTTTAAAAAATATCATAATTAGGATACACTAATAAAACTTTTTTCTTTCTATTGCTGAAAGTTCTTATACATATATATAAATAAAAAAAATAGCAAAGTGATTACCGAAGACTTTAGATGATCATGATAAAATGACTCTATTCTGAAAAAAAAAAATTTTTTTTCATTATATTAGCCACCATAAAAACAATTTATGCACTATTTTAAATATATTTAGCATTGAGTTGCTCACCCTATTTTTTTAATTAATAATTACTTTATTTAGTTACATAAAAAAGTGAATTTTAATTCAAAATTATAATTAGTTTAACTATTATTTATAAAATAAAAGTTATATCAAGTGATTTAAAAAATTTTATTTATAAAAGCATATTCAACAAAAGATTAACAAGATTAATATAATTGATCATAGTGAATTTATAAAGATCTGTAAAAAATTGAGCAAATTAAGAAAACTTTAATAAATTCATATTACTAATGTAACTCAATGAATTTTATGAACTATTAAATTTTTATTGAAATTTGCTACTTGGTTAAGTATTTCTTTAATGAAATGATTAAAAAAACTTTCATTAATTTTAAAATGTAAATAATAAGTATTGAAACTAAACATTTTTGTCAGGAGTAAATTATTATATGGTCCCAACACTCATAATATTTAACAAATATATTATGTGAATCTTTTATTTCAATTATTTTTAAATTAAATCATTGAGAGATGAATTATGGTTTTTTGGAATAAAAAAACCTGAATTATATAAAATTTTTTGCTGTATTTCAAATTAAGAAAGCTCCTCACTTCATATTTTTGCTAAAAATCTTTCCTCTAAATATTGAATTTTTTAATAAAAGAACTTACTGAAAATTTGCACTGAAAAATTTTAAAGTAATACAGTATATAAAAGCAATAAGCATACAAAATTAGGCACTTTCCAAAACACCTACAATACCTTTTCAAAAGCACCCACAAGAGCTTTTTAAAACAAAAATCGAAAATGAGCACTTTTTTAAAATGCTACGCACGCTTTTTAAGAATCAGACACAACTAAAAAAAAAAAATTTCATTTATGCTCAGTTACAAAAATCAAGAAAATTTAATTCTTGAAAAACCAATGAATTTTTTTACTGTGTTTGTGGTCATCCTGCTTATATTATCTCTCTGGCTTTCTTTATACTGCAGAATTTTTTTTATAGGTTAGTCAATGTTTTGTTAATCATTCTTTTTTTAAATATTGGTAAAAACAAACTTATTGGTAGCCTTGCTAGTGCTGTAAATAACATATATTTTTGTCTCATGCTTTGTATATCATTGTTGGAGGATTTGATTTCATAATTTATTGGTAAATAAGAATTTTTTTCCACAAATAATTTATCTTATTAATAGTCTTGGTAAGGCTTTGAAAAACTTATATTTCTTGCATGATTTACACTGTAGATTTTGGAATCTGCATAGCTTATGACTAGGGACAAGATTTGTTTTATCTTTAGTTCATATTCCACAATTCTTTTTTATTTTAAAGGTTTTTTCATCAAACTACGAAGTCCTATATCTGGATGTCTGTTTACTGGAAACCTCTATTTTCCAGATACTTTTTTACAATCAAAATAAAAAAAACCTCATTTCCTTCTTCAAAAAAAAAAAAAAGTGTTTTTTCCCCCCTCTACTTTTGCAATTTGTTAAAGAAGATATTAATAAAAAATTCTTTTTCTTCTATTCTGATGCATGGATATTTAATCTGCTTTAATCACTAAAAGAATTGTTAAAAAGATTATAAGTGTTGTTCATAATATGTTGTTATGCACTAAAAGAATAATATGTTATTGAATAATATATGTTAAAGAATAATATGTTGTTGCACTAAAAGAATTGTTAAAAAGATGAGAGCAGTTAAAGAAAATCAAACTTGGGTGAGAAGAATAAACTATAGTTAGTCCATGGAGGGAGCTTATCTCGCCACAAAGTATGAGGTCATCTGCTGCTATAGAAACAAGAAATAGCACATTTCATAGAGAGGAGCTTCTCTCTCTCTCCCCCCCTCCTGATTCCCTTTCTCTTGCTGAACCAACCTAAAATCTGCGTTAAATATTGACCCAACATCCTTACTTAAAATATTGTAACCATAGTCATCGCCACTAGTCAAGACGAATGCCAAGAGAAGTTCTTTCCATAGACAGACTGTATGAATATTATGAAGCTGAATATTAATAGTGTATAGAAAGAACACCAAGAAACATGCATTGTTTCCCTTTAAATTATGTATGTTTTTATTTACAAAATCTACTCAATTCTGTACCTTGTTTTATATAATTTTTTTTTTCAAATAAGATTAATTTTTTTTTTATCTCATTATCTTGCCAGGTAATTCTTCACATCAAATTGAAGAGAGAGAGAAACTTGTTTTTATTCATGAAAGTTCAAATTGTGGCCAGGCCACTTTCATTTAGTTATTTTTCAAACTATAAAAAATAAAAAGGTTGTATAAAATTGAAGTTAATCATCGTCAACTTATTGAATAACATATGTTATAATGTTTGCCTGTTAAAATCCTATCATTCGGAAAAATCTATTTTTCGTACTTGCTAAGTCCCGACGATTTCAGATACGGGACTTTCCACCATAGAAAAGTGAGTTAACATATTATAAACAACGCTTATAAAATTTACGTATATTTGACAAAAATTAATATTTTATTGTTTTCTTTAAATGTTTCACTGATTGTAAAATAATGTGAGATTATAAGGTTATTCCCAAATGCGTAAACTTGAATTTTATTAGTTAAAATTATATTTGAAAATGTATTAAGTTATGTGTTTATTAACAATAAAACTTAAGTTTTAAATATTAGAGTTGTGTTTTAAAAAAAATCTTTTACCGCCTGTTTTTTGACATTCTAAAATTCTTAGATTGTAGAGGATTTCAGCATCACAGAATTTAGAGTTTGCTTTGCATTAATTGTCGGACACTGTTTTTATACATTGTATTGGCAAGAAAAAAAATTTCTTTTGTTAAACAAAGTTGTTTAATATACTATAAAATGTTTTGCTTAAGTTGAAGATATAATTTTTATGATACTTATCTATGAAGGATTTCAAGCCTGCTCTTAGTGACTGAATAATTAGGCCTTATCTTTTAACAATGAATAATTTACCATCCAAAAAAAAAAAAAAAATAATTGACTTGAAAATTATCCTACATAGAAAACCTCCATTTTCTGGTTTGGCGAAATAGAGTACCTTTTAGTATTATCAGTGTATTCGTCCTTTAAATTACTATTGTTATTGTATACCAAATAATTATATTATAGTTCGAAAAAAAAAATCCTTGATTTAAAGTATTATTGTAACATGCATATAAAAATAAAAATTTTTTGAATTTATTCATTTTAATTGTGTTTTTTTAAGACTTAATTTCCAAATTGTTTTAGCATTAGCTAAATAACAGTCTCTGCTTTGCAATAAGTTTTGACATTTTGTTAATCTTTTTAAAGCTAGGAAACTGTATGCACACCATAATTGATCAAATAAGGATAGCAATTAAGTTTCACTTTTTAAAATGTTGAATTTTAAATTAAATTACATACATTTAGATTAACACATCTCCATAAAGCAGCGCAGAGAAATATATTTTGAAATCAAGCATTAGCATTTTTCTTCTATTCAGAACAAAAAACACTAGGTTATTACCATTTAATTTTCACTATGCTAACATTAAAATTTTAAGACAACTTTATTTCCATTTGCAAAAATTTTCTTCCTACTACATCTGTTATGGTTTTAAAAATTGTTTAGATTTTTCATGAAGATAAAACAGTGATCAAAAGTTTCGATTTGGCTAGTATTCAAATCTCATGTCCTGTTTAAATATGAATAGTTTCACGACTAATTATTTAAAATTATATATTAGTGCAGCCATTACAGAACAACCAGTATTATCTGCAAGCTAAAATAATACCTGTTGGTTTGAGTAAATATTCCAAAAATTTTAATGCTCCGCTGTCTGATATTAAACAAGTTACAAATCTATTAATAAAGCAATCTATTCGATTTATTGACTCTTTTACATTTCATTTAATAAAAAATTACTGAAACCTCTTACACCCGTATTCACCACTCCGAGTTAAATTCAAGAGTATAACTCGGGGATCGGAATATCCACAGTTCAGAGTTACTCTCGGATTAACCCTCGCTTTTTATTCTCCAACCGTTTTCAACAGAGGATTTCACAACTCGAGTTTAACTCTTGCAGGAAATATAACGAGGCCTTTGATTGGGCAAGGTAAAACCATGTGACTTTGTATATAATATAAACACGTGCTGTTGTATAATATAAACATGTTATTTGCTGGTTTCCAAATGCATAAAATCTTACAGCAGTTAAAACTTTTTCCGTTGGAGTTAAGGCATTGTTCCGATCTGTATCAGATTCCAACTTACTGCCAATTTTGGAGATCGTCGGTTTTAAGAAACGATATCTTTCAAAATTTCAACAGTTTCAAGAAATTCAAGCTCAAACGCAGCGATAGAATCCTCCATCTTGTTTGTTTACAAGCTCCTCGTGAATAGGTTACCCTCCGATAACTCGGCAAAAACGGAGGGTTACCCAGAGAGTCTGACCAGAGAGTTACCAGAACTGTCGATGAAATCTGCGAGTTTGGTGAAATTTCGGCTGGAGAATAACGTTTCGCACTAAACTCGTGATTTTACTCTTACCCATAGATTACCCGGAGGTAATCCGTGTTGGTGAATACGGGCGTTACTGGTTTGACAAGATGTGGACACACAGTAAAAATAATAGTTTTTAACATTCGGCCCAAAGCTGTCCTCTTAAAACTAGATTGTCTCTTAAATTTACCGTTAAATTTACCCTCCAAATGTATCGTATACTCAGATCATTTTGACCTGTAGGTAGATATAAAGGGTTAAGCAGTACTAAAAGCTTCAGAAATCGTCAATAAACAATAGCAAAACAAAGTTAACAACTTTAAATTATTGTTATTTATTATTTGTGGATTCATATTTTTAAAGTATATTTTTGAAAAAAAACAAACAGACTAATTAAAATACCTATACATAGGTTAGTTACATGATACCTATACATGAATAAAACAACAGTGTTTGCAGAAATGGTAACTGGTAAATTCAGGAATTAGTACATATTATTACCAATGTCGTTGATTTTCAAAAAAAAAAAATCATCATAGATGTTCAAGACTATTATAATTGTTAATCTTGCTTTAAGAATTCTCTTATAAAAATAGAAAAGAACTCACATAAGCCTTTTTTGATTTTATATACTTGAATCAGCAATTTATCCAGACCCAAGATCGAATTTCTTAAATAAAGCTGAACATTTAAAGAACTATTTATTGTCTACTTCTTAATAAAAGCCTTTATTGAAAACTAATAACTAAAATTAAATATAACTGAAAACCAAAATATAAAAATTTAATAAACATGCATAAAAAATGGTTAATCAAAAATAATTTAATATTAACAAATATTTTATTGCATAGCAACTGCACAAATTATTTACACCTGACTGCAAAATTACAGTAAAATTTTAATTTGCCTAGTGTTGTATTTAATGACTCTAGGCAATGTAAAACACATTTTAGCAGAATTTTCATATTTCTAGCTTAGAAACTAGAAAGTTTTAAAGAGAGAGTGATACAAATTCAAATAAAAATTTTAAACAATTACAAATTGATAAATATGTAACACAAAAATAAAATTGCAACATAAAAAGATTAAATTTTTTATGAATTTAATACTGTTGGTCCCAAAATTGTGGAGCCCTAACCACCTTTGGCCTAGCTGGAATGCTTTACTTTACGAATTTAAAAATTCAATCAAATTGGATAAAGTTTTGAATTAAAATGATTTTTAATGGCTCTGGTTATTTTTTGTTATTTCATAATCAAAACTTACATCATTTGAAATTACAAAAATTCTACTTGTTCAGTTAATGAAAATAGTTTGACAGTAAAGGAGAGTTTTGTGAGACATAGCCAATGGAAGACACTCAAAATTACTTCAGCTTTTAATACGTAAACAATAATTTGACAGTAAAGGAGAGTTTTGTGAGGCATAGCCAATGGAAGACACTCAAAATTACTCCACATTCATTTTAATATATAAACAATAATGAAAATAATTTGACAGTAAAGGAGAGTTTTGTGAGACATAGCCAATGGAACACACTCAAAATTATTTCAGCTTTTAACATGTAAACAATAATGAAAACAATTTGACAGTAAAGGAGAGTTTTGTGAGACATAACCAATGGAACACACTCAAAATTACTCCAGCTTTTAATATGTAAATAATGAAAATAATTTGACAGTAAAGGAGTTTTGTGAGACATAGCCAAAGGAAAATACTCAAAATTACTTCTGCTTTTAATATGTAAACAATCTGCCCTTTAACAATCCAGTTCATTCTTTATTAAATAATAACTAGAAGGCACACATCTTGCTCATTGTGTTTGCCAACTCCAGAATGCTGCAAACAGTTTTTTTACACATTGCTTCACAATTTGAGAACACAAAGCTGGCACAATAGATATTTTTATATTTTATTCTATCCTTGTATGTATATTGATACTTCTTTTTAAAATGAAGTTCACAAATGTGTAACATAGACATCGATGAAACCTATGATTTACAAACATTAAACATATAATGATTTTATGTAAACCAAATTATAAACTTCAGTGTTTGAAGGCATAACATATTATTCATACATAAACTCATAACACCTTACTTTATTCATACATAAACTTGAAACACCTTAATTTTAACATTAAGTTGTAAAATGAATAAAAAAAACTAAATAAAATGAGAAAAAGAAAAGCATAGATGGCCAATCTTCATTTATATAACTAATCTCTCTCCCAGAGTAATTATAGAGCATCATTAAAAACTAAAATATAGCTCTAAATTATTATTAAACCAGTATAATTTTATAAGTCAATGTAACAATAACATAGAACAGTTTGTTTTTATGAACTGTTTATAGTTAACCTTTTATTTCATCCATATTAATTCTATTTGCTTCAACTCTTCATTGTTCATATGAGAAAAGAATATTTGTTCAGAAATTTGTAAATATGTTTATTTAGGTGTTTATAATTATGACTGCTCACTCACTTGATATTTCAGGCCTCGGATAATAATATTGAAAAAATAAGACCTTTTTAGCCATGTAAGATAAATATATATATATATAAAAAATTAGATTATTTTGTCAATACTTGAAATAAATCTATAAGTAAAACAAATTATAACATTAACAAAAAATATTAGAAATATTATTTTGAGTTACTTAGGATACATTTTCACTGAATTCGACTCGACCATTCAGTCTAAATAACACGAATCAAATTCACAATTTTCTTATGAAAATTTTAGCTGAATTTTTGACTTAGTGAAAAAGTTTCATATGTAATATTCCAAACTGATATTTTCTTTAACAAATAAAAGCTTGACTAATTTTATTGACACTAAGATGTTTATTTGCCAATTATAAAAATAAAATAAAAAGAGGAAATTGTAATTTTTAAACTTTATGTCTATGATTAATACAAATGGAACTTGTATAACTTTTTTTAAATGCAATGTTTTCGACACTTTAACAATCCAGAGTGAGCTTCACTAGCCTCAGTTAAAAATCTCACAGGAAGATTTCCGTATCGTGATCTGTGGCAGAATAATCGCCAAGTCTTTGCAATTTCCAGGCATTGGCCCGTGAGGAACTTAATAAAAAAAAAAAACATCACAGAAAGGGACTAACTCGAATGATATTCTAGTGTGCCTACCACTACAAAATAGCAATTCCAATTCACTAGTATATAAGACATGTTAACTCGATTCTATGTTGGGGTACCTTTTCAGAGATGAAGGTTGACATTGACAATATCTACTCTCCCCATAATATAACCCATAACCTAAGATCTACATGTTTTTTTTTTTCAATTTTAAATTTCAAGTTTAAAATCTATTTAGCACCTAGGCGATTATAGTTGGCTCCACAGATCACGATACGGAAATATCTCCAATTTCACAAAAGATTCATTAAATATGTTTAAGAGTATGTAGAGCCAAAGTACTTCTTTTTGTATACTTTTTATCACACAAGCCACAAGAAAAAGGTTTTTCTTTAGTATGAACACGATTATGATCTATTAAATGACACTTGCGGGTGAAACTTTTATTACAAACAGTACAAGAAAAAGGCTTCTCCTTCGTATGTATTAAATAATGAGTACTTAAATAACACTTTCGAGAAAAGCCCTTATTACATAAACTACAAGAAAAAGGTTTTTCATCAGTATGAACACGGTAATGTCTCTTCAAATTATTTTTGAATGTAAATCTTTTAAAGCATACACCACAAGTATAAGGACTATTATTTGTACAGTGAACACTGCTAGTAGTTATAACTCCCTTTTGTGGTTCTACAGATGTATGAACAATTTCATGTAGAGTTAAACCACTTTCTAACCTGAATTTCTTGTTACATATGCTACACGAGTAGGGTTTTTCATTAGTATGAAAGAGGTAGTGTATTCTAAGGCACTTTTTCTTTCTAAATGACTTATTACATATGCAACAAGAGTGCAGATTATTATTTTTAGTGTGAGTAACACAATGAGCAGTTAAAGTCCTTTTATATTTATAACTCTTATTACATATAGTACAAACAAAAGACCTTTCATTTGTATGGGTAAGACAATGCCTTTTCAGAGAATGCATAGAAGATAATGTTTTGTTACACATGCTACAAGAGAGTGATTTTTTATTTGTATTGTAGGAACTATGTAATTCAACTTCATCATGATCAGTAGCATTATGATCAATTAAAGAACTTTTACTTGTGCAAGTTTTATCACATGTACTACAAGAAAATATCTTTTTACTATTAGTATGGTTTGCACTCATACTGAAGCTTTTTATAAGGTATACATAAAAACATAGATTATTTGTTAAATAGCTTAAAATTGGATTCAACGGGACCCCGATTCAACTATTTCCAAAGTAAAAAAACTCTAAGATTTTCAACGAGCAAAATAACTAAGTAAATGAACAATTGAAGCTTTTGCTAATATTTATTTTTTATGGTTTTTCTTTTGATTACAAACGCTTTTGATTTTTTGTTTTTGCACGGTTATGTTCTTAAATTTCATTGAAAAATTATTCTCGGATCATTCTCGTTGATCCAACTGTTGTGTGCGTGCGGAACGCACTCAAATTGAATCCGATTGTCCCGGACGCACGTGCGTATGTAAGACGAGCTGCATTCGTATGCGCGAATTTCATTAACTCCACAACTCCCCAAAGAGTAGTTGTTGTTGTTATTGTAGTTCATTTACGTCGCACTAGAGCTCCACAATGGGCTATTGGTGATGGTCTGGAAAACATCCCTGAGGATGATCCGAAGACATGCCATCACAATTTTTATCCTCTGCAGAGGGGACGGTACCCCTGATTCGGTAGCCCGATGACCTGGACGTGAAGTCGAGCATAGGTAGAACAGTTTAACGATGACCAATACCGCATACCCTCGGTCCCTATGCAGACCAATCCAAGTGGTCACCCACCCGCACACTGACCGCAGCTAGTGATGCTTGACTTCGGTGATCTGCTGGGAATTGAGTCTTAAAGATCAGTCCACTGCGGGAAACCCAAAGAGGATTGTAATATTCTCCTCTTTCTTAATCTTTTTTTTTTAATGGCGGGCACTTGGTATTTGTCTAATTGGCCACAGAACTGCTTCTCTCTTCTCGTTACCCAGTGGCTTAAGCCACTGCGGTGGAGCAGCGTCGCGCACGTTACACAACGACAACCCGTTTATAGGGCGAGTCACATTCACACGAAGGAGAAAGGACATAGAACACGCAGAAAGAAACATCCATGCCCTAAGCAGGATTAGAATTAGGATTCATTTTATGAATTATCGTTTTTATTTATATTTCAAAGTTGGTATATTGGTGACTGGGTAAGAAGTGTCTTATAAAGATTCTTTTTCTTTTTTTTTCAAATGACGATTCTTACGTCTTGAAATGCAGGTCTTCAAATGACGATTTTCTTTAAACACAAATAATAAATCAGGTAACAAATACATACATAAAAGAAACTATTCAAGAGTCTAAAAACATAATGATCACGTTGTGAGCCAAATGGCTTCAAAATACACCGGAAGTATAGACAGAAAGAGCTTGGAGTTCACCCAAGTGTAGAAAACACCATTCAGTTTTCTAGTTGAAAATGTTTTAATCTATTGGAAAAATCAAGACAAATTAACGTAGTTCTTTCTCCTATGACTCTCCACACGCTAATGATAAAAGCATGCGAAGTGTTGCCATAGGTAAAGAGTTCTGCTCCACGGCATCTGTAGACCATTTTCATCACCAATAGAAAACAAGCATGACAAGTTTATTTGTGGTTCATCCATTCAAACAGCGAATAAAAAAACTATATGAATGGTTGGTTGAATGTAAACAATAACAAGCTTCCTAAAACTGGAAGAAATTTAGAAAACTTCCGTTGTATCCCTCCGCATATGTCTTGTTTACGAGGCGATGTGTGAACAGGTTCAATATTTTAGGAAGATTTACTATTGTGACTTGTGTTTAAATTTACTCGTAATTTTACAATTCACAAGAGTTATCTGTAATTTATAAATTCTAACAAATCGTGAGCCAAAAACAAATTTTAAAAAAGAATAATGTCGCAGCATAAATAAAGTGTAAAGTTAGCCATGTTTTGAGGGTTATCCCTTGGTTGGCTATATTTGTGTAAAATAACACTGAACACTGTTATTTTTTGGTTAGCATCATAACAAGCTTGCTGAGTTTTCCGAATTCATTTGTTGTTTGTTTCGTTGAAAATTAGATTGAAAGAACATGTTATATTGTAAACACTACAAGTATGATAATATTGGATGATGCGTTTTTTTTTCAAGATTAGGCGTAAAAATCAGTCGGAAAAAGTATACCGGAAGTCTTACGACGAATTTTAAGCCCTAGCGCCATCTTCGCGTAGTTTTACATTGTCAACCATTCATAGAAAAGTATCTTTATTTTGTTGCAATAGGATTAGTTTAATAATTTCGAGGCTAATTTGATTTTTAAAATAATGAAATACTAATGACTAAAAGAGTTTTCTACTGTGTTTAGGTATTACTTTGTGCACTACAAGGGGGATAAGGACTTCTTTCTTTTCCTGGCTCCCTCATCTTCAGACGTATTGTTTCCTGAGTTCCCCGCAGTGCGCGTAATCAGCGACGCATTCATGCGATATTCTTCTTACGCGTAACATTTAAACATTATGCTTCTCGCTTAAGTTAATAGCCAAAATTTGTTTAGAACACAAGAGGTTTTCCAATAATCATGTCTCGTTTGGAGGATAGGAGGGAAATTGTGATACAATGGGCTACTGGCAACGACGTGGGAAACATCCCTGAGGATGATCAGAAGACATGTCATCATAATTTTGACCCACTGCAAAATATTTCGCTCTATTAGCTCATCTGAGCGCGAAGATGAGCACTTTAAGTTAGAACACTTTTACGAAAAAAAAAATACCGTAAGCGTAAGTCTGTCCTCCGCAGACTGATTCGAGTGGTCATCCACCAGCACACTGACCGCAGCCAGTGATGCATGACTTCGGTGTTCGGCTGGGAGCCAGCCGTGTCTTAACAATCAGTCAACTACAGGACTTTAAGCAATTGAAATATGATCTAAAACAAGTTTTGTGTGTGTCTAAGCTAATATATCTTTATGTAATATTGCATGACAAGTGACAAAAGAGGGAGGGAGTATGGCGATTATGACATTTTGTGACAAAATGGAGGAGGGTACAAAAATACTGTAATAAAAGTCATTTATCGGTCTCGCAAGCTGAAGCTCGATTTTTTGTTGTTGTTTGAAATGTTTTCTGGTAAAGTTGCGCGCATAAGTATGACAACAAAATAATTCTATAATTGTTACATACCCGTCCTGAATGGTTTAGTATAAACATTATTTTAGTCTGTTTACTTTTGATTTTGGTGATTGTTTCTGTGTGAGTTTTCATAGAGTAATCAAAAATTATTTTTTTATCACATTAAAATGATATAGCGTCTGAAACTGCTCCCGAAAATGTTAAACGTGGAAGTACCAGACAAAGGTTTCGCTTGGATTGTAGCAGTTTCATCATTTTTTATAAATTTCATTCTCTCTGGACATTATCGAAGTGTTGGAATTTTATATGTGGAAATATTGAACTATTACAATGCGTCTAGACAAGAAGCCACAATACCTTTTGCAGTTATGAATGCTGTACGATGTTTATCTGGTAAGGAGCTTTAGCTAAATTATAATAAAATACTTACAGCGGAGACAGTTTAAAGATGTGAACGATTCACAGAAATAGAAGGTTATATTTTACAGTGTCCCTTCCCGAAGAGATTATTACATTGCTAATGCAAATTATACTTTCGTAAAGATAGATAAGAGGTCCATTGGTATCTGGATAACTATGAGAGGCTTTCGTGGTTTTTCCCTTCATATCGCGCAAATGTTGATTAGGTTCGCTTTAAAAAATTTCTTCTCGAAGATGAATGTGACCTGGTTCTTTAAACATGCGTTCTCTAGTCAAGGCTAAAAAGTTGAAAATGAAAAAAGCTGTATATCCACTGAGTGTGGATAGGCTGTTCAACTCCGGAAATTTAGGAAGTGGTAACATATATTAATAGAAAAAAAATTAGGATCGCGTAATTAATCATAATCGTTTAATTTACCACGTTCAAAAGCAGTTCTTTGTACATTTTTCGAAATTAAAAAGGTCATTTTTGCATGAATCTGCTAATTTTTAATGAGGATATGGAAATACTTTATGTGTTTCAACAGCTATAGGTAATTTTTGCATTGAAACTAATAAAAAATACTCTTATTCAGCTGTAGACATACTTCTAGATAACGAACGAAATGACGTACATTTTGACCACAATCTGTTCAATTTAAAATTTTTTCTCCCAAACCAATGATTACCGAATTCTTGACAGAAGCGATAAATGCCGATTAAATATCGACTTCCCGATTGTTGAGCTCACACTACTTCTGAATCGACTGGAGGATTTTTAGAGAGCAGGGAGAGATAAAAGTTGGTGCCAGTTTGTTCCAAATTGAGGATGCTGTAATTTTATTTCATGAATGAAAGCCTAAATATATGTATATTAATTTTAGCATTTCTAACAAAATTGTATTAATTGAAAAAAAAATTTAAAAATCCTCCTTTGAAAAAGAATTAGAGTCAAATAAATATACCATCAAAAATTTTATGTGTTATAATACGCTAAATACATAAAGATTGGGCGAAGTAATAAAAACGAGTAACTTATAAATTTTAAAGCTCATTTACTTACTAAAATGTCACTTGCTTCTTCGACTGAGCTTGTCAAATATTAATTTTAATTTCCTGATGTTTATGTCTTTTAGTTTTAATTTCGAAATGGATCTGTGGCGTAACTACCACTACATTTATTAAACATCAATTCACTAGTGTATAAGACGTGCTCGGTCGAATCAATCTTGGGGTACCTATTGATAGAAGAAGATTAACTTTGATGATAATATATATCCTCACATTTTTTGACCTGTGGACGTGATATGATCACGCTTACTTCGATGGATGGTTCACATTGAAAAGTTGACTTGCTATTTGTCACTGCTTCCTCCTCCGCTATTGCTTCTCAATCTTATTTACACACAACCGCACACATTCGACTGCTAATAGCAACAAAGGAGAACGCACACAGCCATGAACAGTTCTCATGACAAACGCTCAGAACTCGGTGAACTTAACACAGCTCTCCTGATCTTTCGCAAATACAGCAACTTAATGGTATCCGTTCTTCGAATTCTATCCCTGATAAAATTCTGGTAGTAACTTTTATATAAGACGTGTAGTATAGTATATATATGACTAGTATGTAAGCCGCTCAGTGAAGTAGACGTGTAGTATATTATATGACAAGTATATAAGACGTGTAGTATAGTATATGACTAGTATGTAAGACGTACTAACTCGATTCAATCTTTGGGCACCTCTTGATAGAAGAAGATTGGTATTGTCGATAACTCTTATCCCTCAGATTTTTTAAATATACATTAACGGCCGAGACTATGGAAAACAATACAATTAAATAAACCTAACAATGATTTTACACAGTTTTGTTTTTAATATTAAAGGTCCTTTTGTTGGAATAGTTGGTCAACGCTACGGTGTAAGAAGTGCAACTTTCTGGGGAGGATTGATTGGAACAATAGGTGTGGCTCTTTGCTTTGTTGCTCCTGACATTATATGGATGGCCGCTTTTTGGGGAGGACTTTATGGTAGGTAATCAAAAAATCTATTTTTTCCCAAGGATTTTATGCACAAGATGTTCAACAACGACCATCCTTAATATCTAAATTGTTCAAATTATTATGAAAAAATGAAGTAAAAAAATATATATATACATTAGGAGTTGCTAATTAGTATATTCTATCTAGAAAAAAATGTCTCATAACTGTGACCATTTGTTATTGAGGTTAAAAGAGAGCAAGATCTAATCCAATTTATTTGTCCCATAGGAAAGGAATACATTCATCTTTAACCGGGAATTGTATTTAAGTCTCATCCCCAAACATATTTGTTTCAGATGATTTTAATTCCTCCCTTTCCCATATTAACCTCAATGGTAATTGGTCATAATTTGAAAGAAGTTTTGTTCACTTTCCGGTAAAATTTAAATTTGCTATCCCTAATGTGTTGAGCTTTTTTTCACTTAATTTTTAAAAGGATTGTCATAGTTATTATTTCTCATATACTATTACAATACTATACTGCTGTACTATTATACTTAATACTATTACATTACAGAATGTACTATAATAATTTTGTTTAGCTAGACAGCAAGGCTGTAGTTAATAAAATTAAAATAAATTCAAGCCCTATATAGTTTAAGTCCATAGGTACACTTGCAGCGACCTGCGCCAGTGTAACGATTAACGAACATTTTCTGGGAACCCGCTCTTCCATTTGGCGAGTTCCTCTATTAGTTATGACTAGGACTGGGCTATAAATCGATATATCGCGACATATCGATTTAACGCCTATATCGGNGCATTTTCGGCCTGGCTTTTTATGTAGCATTTATTTAATCTTCTTATTTTTTTATTAAATGTTGTTAATTGTTATTTTATGGCTGGCATTTTAATTTTACAATGTTTTATTTATTAATTAATTATTTCTTTTCTTTTTAGCAAAAAAACGTAAATTATTTTACTTTAATTTATCTCAGTGCAAGTGGCCTAACCACGCGCACTGATCACTTATTACCAACAATAATAATATTAAAGCTGAAGTTAGGAGCTGAAGTTACTTTAGTTTGCAAATATATATGTTATTTTGGACAGAGGAACCAATTAAAGTCGAAATTGTCTTGTATGGTTGCGGTTACGAACACTGGAAAATCAATAAATATAAAGAAAATAGATTGCTCATTTTTGAAAGAAAGATTCTTCGGCCAATTTTTAAAGCTGTTAATGGAAAAGAAAAACTTCTGGAGAAGTTAATATAATCATGAAATAAATGATAAATATAAATAACCTAACATTTTATGAGTAAATAAGTCCTACAAGTTCGGATGATTGGGGCTCATTTGACGCTGGGTTGGGACACATGGTAGGAACACATTTCAGCCAAAAACGGACTTTCTGAAAGACCGAGGGTACAATAAGAAGAGGCAGACCGCCTACGAGATGGCTGGGTAGCGTAAAGAAGGAATTGAGAGTGTTGGGAATAAAGTGGTGGAGTAATTTTGCAGTAAATCGAACCGTATGAGGGAAGTAAACGGAGAAAGCCTTGGCCTGTAGTGCTAATAAAGAAGAAGACTACCGCCTTTTTCCTACCACTTCCTATGCAACAGATAATTGGGGAGTATTTACTCGAGTAAAATTAAAAAATATCGTGGTTAGGAATATAACATTTTAAATTGCATGAAAACTGTAATTTGCAGAGAGAAAATGGTTGCAGATATGACATTAGCAATTCAAAAATATCTAAGATACGTTCAAAAATCTCGTGCAGCAGAAAACAGAAAAAAAACATTCCCCAGGATTATCTAATTTTGCTGGTCGGTAGGGCGCTGGGCCCATGTCCGAGAGTTCGTGGGTTCGAACCCCGCCGGCCGAAGGCTCCCCGTGTGGTTGGTGACTGATGCACGTCAAAATTCTGTCGAGTCGCAAAGTCCTCCATGTTCCCATAACAAATCAATACCGCTGGGGATACTGGATTGGAGATCGATCGTTCTCTGATTTAGGTCAAAATTACGATCTGTGGATGAATGAATGAATGCATGAATGGGCCTGCCTTATAAACAGGTGTGACGTATGGTGTGGCAGAAGTCGAATTCTCAGCCATAGATAGCGCCACTGAAAAACAAGAATCGCACAATCTGCCATAAATTTGCTCGGTTTCACCAAGCAGGCTTGTTCGTGTGGCAAGTGGTATTAGAGTCAACCAACCATCTAATTTGAAATTTGCAAGTTAATGAAAAAACGGAAATTTGATAGAAAGTTGTAACTTAGGGGCAAAATTTGAAAATTTGGTTTACTAGTTCTAAAAAAAACAACCCTTAAGCCTACGATTCTTTCTCTTTATGTGCCATAGCCATAGCGTACAATAACTACAATAAAAACACAGAAATCACATACTATTTTCTGCAGCAAACTGTTTTATGGTTAACTGGTTCATTTAACTTCTTTGATGATAGTATTTTATTTCAGGTTTAGGTTGTTCATTGTCTAATACCCTTTTCAGAGTGTCTGTGAATGAATACTTTGTGAAATATCGAGCTACAGCAGCCGGTATATCAATTTCTGGTGGCTGTGTCGGAAGCATGACCCTGCCTTTTTTAATTAACTATCTCGTGAAGCATTATGGTCTTGCTGGAACATTTTTGATTTTGGCTGGAATTACTCTGCATGTTTTGCCACTAAGCTTGATGTTGCGCGAACCACTATGGATAAAGGATCCTCAAAAATATGAAGAATTAAGTATAGTTTATAGTGTCATTATCTGTATTTTCTAGGGGATTGAGCTTCCTTTTCGCTGCCACTCACCGACCCCGATGATTGCTTCGTAATAATTCTTAGCACTAGTCAAATTTAATTGGTATTGATAGTCCACGTATAATATGGAAATTTAGCAAGTAGTCCACAAGGGTGAATCGAAAATCCTCAACCAAATCTAGGTAAGGAACGGAATATAACAGCAAAAATGGACAGATATAGCTTCTGGTTAATACACCAAATTTCCGCATTTAAGGACGGATGTTTACCTTTCCACGTAATCACTGATTTATCAGTAAAATAGTATGACAAACTTTACATGATTCTATTCCTCTTATGATTCTATTACGATCTGTAAGTGAATATTAATATTTTTGCCTGGAAATCAATTTTTTAAAAATAACATTAAAAACTAAAGGTATATTATGACATCAAATTAGGGGTAATTTATTATTATTTTCGTTTTCCAGAGAAGATGCTTTATTAAATACGATTCGTGCATGAATCATAATGTGCTCGAAGCTGATGGTTAAGATCTAAATCATTTAACAAATCACTTTAACCGGAATTTATAATAGCATATTTATGTAATTTACTCCGAAAAATAATCGTAAAAGGGTTAATAAATTTAGACACCAATTCAAATAAGTTTATATATTATAATGTAGCGTAATAAGGTTGTGGGGAATGAGCATTCGATTTTGCCAACTTTCATCTATCAAAAGGTACCCCAATATTGATTTTAGTTAGCATGTCTTACATATTAGTGAATTGATGTTTAATAATCGTAGTGGTAGTTACCCCACAATACTCCTCCACCAGAATTTTATCAGGGATGGAATTCGATGAACGGATTCCACTAGTTGCCGTATTTGTGAAAGACCGGGACAGCTGTATTAAGGTCACCGGATTTTGAGCACTCGTGGTGGGAGCTGTATTAAGTTCACCGGGTTTTGAGCGTTTGTCGTGAGAGCTGCATTAAGTTCACGGCTGTGTGTGTGGTCTCTCCTGTGATGCTATTAGCAGTCGAGTGAATGCAGGATTTAGTTGTGTGTAAATGAGACAGCAATAGCGTGAAGAGGATAATGACGTAGTCACAAATAGCAAATCAACTGTTCGATGTGGACCATTCATCGTGTGTTCATTTCACTTCCGCAGGTCATCAATGTGGGGAAAGTGTTATCGACGATGTTAACCTTCATATATCAAGTGTTACTTCAAGATTGAATCAAGTTAGCTTGTCATATATACTAGTAAATTAATATTTAATAATGATAGTGGTAGTTACGCTACAATAATTCCCCACCAGAATTTTATCAGGGATAAAACTCAACGAACAGCTCTCACCACAAGCGCTTCAAAATCCGTAGAACTTAACACGGCTCTCCCGGTCTTTCACAAATACGGCAACTAGTGGTATCCGTTCATCGAATTCAATCTCTTATAAAATTCTGGTGGAGGAGTATTGTGGCATAACTACCAATACCACTATTAAATATCAATTCACTAGTATATAAGACATACTAACTCGATTCAATCTTGAGGTAGAAGAAGGTTGATGAACGAATGAAGAGAGATGAATGAATGAAGATGGATGAAGGGAAGATGTTGTCGATTGCTACTCTCCCTTTGAGGTAATATCATAAAATTACCTTTTAATAAAGAAACAGCTCTCTAAGTTATCTTTAAATTTAGAAAACAGTGATAGTCGTAATAATAGTGGAGTAAAATAAAAAAAAAAGTAAATATTACAGGTAAATACCTTTATATTTCGGATACGAAACTTTTTACATGAAAACAATGGTTTTATGACTTTCATTAACGTTATGCTGAAGCAAACCAAACCAATATGGAAATTATTGTGGGAAAACACTGGATCGTATTATGAGATTTTCGAACCAATTAAAATGTACTGTAAACAATGGAAAACTGTGACATCATCATTAGAGTTTTATACGTAGTTAGAAATTTCACTGGTTTACTTTTAGATTAGTAATTCAAGGGCTCTAGTAATTCGTGACTCTGTATCTAAATTAGTTTGCGTTGTTACAAAGAGCAGCTTCAAAATTGTCCAGTTTGTGTTGCGAAAAAGTGAGTGAGAGAGAAAGAAGAGACGTTTATTTTACTTTGCGATATTTCTCTCAAACTTGGTCTTTCTGACACTGTGTTAAGAACTGAATCGAACTATAATTCGGTTCGTTTTCTTTTTCTTACAAGCCAATGCTGGGCTCGGTATAGCGAAACTATAGCTCTTGTACCAAAAATTTACATACCTAATTGGATTCTTACAAGCGACGTCATGCGTGGGTCATCAAATCAGGTTAGACGCACACCCGTGATGTCGCTTGCAAAAATTTTGACCGAAATCTCCCCTTCTAGTTGACAGAATGCACAAGGCAGAAAAGCATGATGCTGCTCATCCCTTGAAATCAGCTATACAACTCAGCAGACTAATGATAATTCCCAAAATCGATCGGTCTGGAATCACCGGATTTTCGAACAATCTTATCGAGGAGATGAAGTTTATGACATTTAGAAGAAAATGCCCCTGGAAGTTGAAAAAAGTTAGAAGTCTTGAAAATTTAAACTTGTCTGACACCGACACTGTTATAAGTTCTGACGAATTTGATGGCACGCTGAGTCTACCAAATATAGAGAATTTGCCTGAAACACCTTCCAAAATAAAAAATTTCTTTAAGGTGAGGGGAAAAAATCATTTTAAACCAATGGTATCTAAATAGTTACGCCAGTGATGCATAACGAAAACAAAACTACGATTTCGATAAATTTATGTAAAATTATTTAAATCTTCATAAAGTTATTATTATTTAAAATATTAGGTATCACTCTCGTATTACACTCGGGTTATCTGTTACATAAACTTTGCTTCTTTCTGACTTGAGTCCATGTAAATTTCCAGGTTTATTTTGTCTCACCACCCACTTTGCAAGACAAAAATTTTTTAATTCCGCCTTAAAAAGAGTTTTTTTTTTCAGAAAAAAAAACATTTATTAATAATAATTTCAAAACAATAATATTCTTGAACAATTTCGTTACAAAATACTTTTAACCGAAATTAAGTTTTTGAAAATTTCTGATCAATGATATTGTATTTCAAATTCTTTTTTCACAATTACTTTTATAAAAGTTGCTATCACGTGAAAATTGTTAGCACTTGAGTGAAAATAAATTCAATGTATAATCTTTCAATTTAAATTAAATAATGAAGTAAATATTATTAATTTAGATGTTTAATTGTTAGGGAGACCGAAAAGTAATGTCGTGTCGATGCATTTGACATTTGTTATCAGGATTTTATTTTAAATCAATAATGTATTCACCCACGTTAGAAACAACCTTTAAATGCCAAATCGAAAAAAATGAAGTGGTTTTTAAGACTAACGAATATTTAATGTACTGAAATAACATTACTTTCCAGGCCCCCTAAAGCATATTTTATTTAGATTAGAAAAAAATTATGAGCATTACTGGGTTAAATTGAAGTTTGTCAATATTTACACACTCATATAGTACTAAATCAAACGTAATTAAATACCAATTTAGACAGCTATAGTTTATAAGATAGATTATTATTAATTCAATGTTTTTAGAGAGAACAAAAAGAATGTGAAGGAAAATTTAAAAAGTTTAAATATCTCGTTTTCATTTGTTTTTTTAAAAAGGTATTAAATTAAATAAAAGAGTATATCAGTTGTTTTTAGTTGAAATCGGATTCCATGTTTATAGAAGAATTTCTTAATTAGAACTTTAATTGAACGGAGATAATTTTAATTTCTTAAGAATATCACAGCCCCTTCAACTTTACGTGGATACTGCAAAGTCTTAAGTTACAAATAGATGAAATTGAAATCTAATTGTTATTAGTAGAGCCCGGATTTTGATGACCTAAAAAATCTCAACTAATGCCCTTACCCTTAAAAATGCAAAAATTACGCAAAAAATGCCTTAAATAAAGTAAAAATATTGAATCAAAAAATATTTTGGTCTTTAAAATTATTATGAGTCATTTAAAAAATATAAAGCAATGCAATACTTGTTCTACGTTCATTAAAGTTTGAAAAATATGTTTTATATCCTAAAATAGCAAAAAAAGGAAAATATATTGACACCAAAATATTTTTATTTTGTATAGAAACTTTAATGGATATAACAACTTCCATCTCATAATATTTCTAAATATCAGAATTACATTGGATTATTAAATTTTTTTTGATAATTTGAAATGTAGACGAGCGTCTCTTGTCTGAAAGTAAATTTTCATTCCTGCAGAAGCTTCTTTCAACGTCTACTGATGTTATAGGTGCGTACTTGATAAAGACGGTCTCACTTACTTACAATTCTTCTTCAATTTGAAAAGATTTTGCTTCACCTGTTAATATTCTATAGATTTTCTTCATTGTTTGAAAGCCAGTGTAATAATGAAAATTGATAAAAAATAGTAAACATTGGAAAAAATTAACAAAAAACTTTAAAAAATGCATTAAAATGCAAAATACGCCCCAAAATTTAAGGAAAAATGCCCTATAAATTTTAAAAAATGCTCTAAAAGACAAAAAATGTCCAAAAATGCAAATGTCATCAAAATCCGGGACTTAGTTATTAGGCATATTGTCACAGGTTTCGATGCATTGAATCTCACTCTCTTTATCAGCAGTTGGCCAAGCTTTTTTCCTTCTATTTGTCCCGTATATTAAAGTGGTGATTAGGAACACCATGCACATACAAATAATGAAGGATATCCAAATGGTTGAAATTTTGTAACAATGCTCCTTAAAAATAGTATTATTTTTTTTTAAACGTGAAAAATTTACAATTATGAAATTCTTTTTTCCAGTCCAGACTTTTCTCCCGGCCCACGGAAGAAGACAGCGAGAGTTCGGACACCCATTCAGATGATTCTGCCAAGTTGAATGAGTTGTCGTTCACGGAAAGCCTCAAGACGTTGATCTTACTATACAAAAATCCAATGTACATCATTATATGCATCAGTGTTACAAGTTATCAGATTATTTATGTCGCAGTGCTTCAAATTTTAATTGATTATTCTGTTGATAAAGGGATTCCATCATTCCATGCTATTTACCTTCTTAATATATTGTCTATAGGGGATTTAATAGGTAAATAATATTTTTGCAGTAGTGTTTCAGATTCTGATTGACTATTCTGTTGATAATGAGTGTCCATCATTTCGCGCTATTGATGTCCTTAGTGTTTTTTCATGGGGAATCGAATCGGAAAACAAACTTTATGACATACTGCTTCAGATTCTGATTGACTTATTCTGTTGATAATGAGTATTCATCATGTCGTGCTATTCATGTTCTTAGTGTATTTCCATGGGGAATGGAATAGGAAAACACTGCTTCAGATTCTGATTGACTATTCTATCGATCAGGAGATATTCTATTCTATTGATCAGACCATCCTTCCATGATATTTATATCCTTATCTATGCTATGGGGTTTGATTTGGAAAGCATTCTTTACATCACAGTGTTTCAGATTCTGATTCACTATTCAGTTAATAAGAGGAGTCCATCATCCCATGCTATTTATATATTTAATGTATTGCAATGGGAGATTCAATTGGAAAACAATCCTTATGTCGAAATGTTTCAAATTAAGGGCGACTATATCTTGAAAGGGAATTCCATTATTCCGCGCTAGACACAAATCATAAAATCATCTCTATTATTTTTATTAGAACAAGAAGCACTAATAAACTTAGTTTATTATCATCATTTGTAGACTGTTTTTCATTTGAAAGTATTTTCAGTTTCGGAAATAAAAGAAAATCGCTTGGAACCGCTCCTTGCGTCATGAGATTTGTCTTTTACGTAACTTTTTCTTTCAACTCATTCATAACTAAAACATGCGTCCTACGTGTGGGTCCGTTGTTGACTGGTTAGAGAAGCAGCCCTAGTAGCGGAGAGGTTGTGGTCTCACATGCCACGGGGGCGTAAAGAGATGCAACTAGTTAGAGGTCATCACACGCCACAGATGAGCTGAAAGCCAAAATTTAGAGAGATCTCTCTAGGTACCAAGTAATTTTCATTTTCAACGAAACTCAAATCGTTTTTATTTGGGAAGCAGTTCACAAGCGATGATGAAATCAAACAAGAAATGACATTCTGGCTCAATTCCTTGGTGGTAGCTTCGGGATTGGAAAACTGGTCCAAAATTAGAATAAGTGCTTTGACAGGTCTGGTGACAGTAGTGAAAAATGGTTAGTAGTAGTAGTATAACTAAAGTATGAATGTATGAATGAAAAGTAGTTATAACTAAAGATTCGAGTTCATATCTTCCGCTTTTATTTGATTTTATTACATAGAAACGTTAATTTTTTGGATGATTTTGGTAGTTTTTTTGTCATATAAACTCATAGCCTGCAACTAAAGTGAAAATGTTTCACAGTAAGTATGATGTCGCTAAAAGGTAAAAGAGATGGCAGATGTGACCCCTTATGACTTTATCTTCTTTAAAAAGTGCGGATAATTATATGACCTACTAAACGTTATGCAGGGTGTCCCAGGATTACTGTGGCAAACTTTAAGGAGAGGTAGGGAACATGGCAAAGATTCAGAATTGCATAGCAACCCATGGTCTTAAATGTCATGGGAAAGTAGCATGACAGATACAAGAAACAAAGACTGAAATCATCTGAAATATCTATCTGTCAAAGATATTACATATGCTGTGTTAAAGACTATGTGAAAGTGTCACAAAATATGTTCAAAGTTTCCACCATTGCTAGCGATTCATGCGTTACACCGTCGAGCCATGGACTGGCACACTCTCTCAAATACATCTGGATTCTGTTAAATATCCGCCGTAGTACAGACGATTGTCTAAACTAGATCCATTTCGGAATCAACTGGTATTGTGTGCATTGCAGTGCATCCCAAAGAAACGAAGTCCTTGTTGCTTAAATCAGGAGAGTATGGTGGCCAGGGAACCAGTCTAATTCATCGTATTAACACCACTTAACGACGAACGAAGACGTTTCCAACCATGAGTTGCTAGGCAAATCCGAATCCTTGCGATGTTCCCTACCTCACTTTAAAGCTTATCTAAATAATCATAGGGCACCCAATATAAAGTTACAGAACAATTCATACAATATTTCTAGAAAATTTAAGGAAAAAATTCCAAAAACTAACCAATATTAATCAGTTTTAACACTTTTGTCTTAGTTAATAAATGATTATTAACTATAAATAATTTATTAAATTAATACAAATGAATAATATCCATCTCTTTACATCCAATACTAACCCCTAAGAAATATCGGATTTTTTTTTTATCCAACAAATATTGCTAGTTAGTGCCAGGCATTTTTTTACATGTTCTATTTAATAACACTTAGTCAATAATCTTAATATCTCCATATCCGATACTGACAAGTTAGAAATGTCGGATTTTTTTTGTTGTTGATTCAACCAATATCGTAAGTTAGTGTTAGTTTTTTTACTTATATGTACTATTTAATAGTACTTAGTTAGTTAATAATCTCCATCTTCCCATATCTGATCCATTAGAAAAGATGGACATTTTTGTTTTTTGATTCACCAAATATCGTTAGTTAGTGTCAGACATTTTTTTTATGTGTACTATTTAATAATACTTAGTTAAAAATCATAATATCTTCATATACTGACAAATTAGAAATCTCGGATTTTTTTTCTTCTTGATTCAACAACTATTGTTAGTTATTGTCAGACTTTTTTAAAAAATATTTGTACTAAATGCAATATGAACTTTAAAATTATATTTGATTCATTACAGGAAGGACTTGCTTTGGTTGGGTCACTGACAAGAAGTTTCTCTCGGAAAGTACATTCATTATGATTTTGTATTTACTTCAGGGATTTTTCATGCTTCTGTTTCCTGTCTCAAATCTGTTTTACGTATTTATGTTAAATTTATTTATATATGGAATGGCTACCGGAAGTGGTATGGTCCTCTTTCCTGTTATACTTTACAAGTTTGTTCACCACGACATACAGAGTTTGGCCATTGGAGGAGCAGGATTCATGGCTGGATTTCTAACATTAGTCATGCCATTAATGATGGGTAAGTCTATCAGGGCCATTCTTCTACACACAGGTGCTAATGTATATGATAAATAATGTAGGAGAGCTTATCGAACACCCTCTAAATCTGACTGAAATCTCTTTATGGATATCACATACCTTAAATTCTCTTTGACATTTAACATTCATAGAACACTTTTTATAACTGGTAAATCTTATCTGGTGTAAAAAGCACAGCATGTTTTTAAATAATTGAAGTATTACTACTTATTCAGAGTTGGGGTTTTGGACGTCCTAAACTGGTTTTGGACACATGGGTTTTACTGTCTTAAACTGACTAAAACTGTCTTAAAGCGTCCAAAACCTTAAACATTGGTAAAAGGTAAAAATTCTATACGTGTAACCATTGTACATATAATAATTACATGTATTCATAAATATTTGATACTTTTTATACAATTTGCTTTAACGTATTAAAGAAAGATAATATAATAAGAAAAGATTTATTATTTTTGAAGCTAAATAAATCATTGAACAACAAAAGTGAATACCTTATCCCTTAAATATGCTTTTAATACTGATAAATTATGTTTTTGCATAAGGATAAATAAACACACTATTAAAAATAATAATAAACATTTTTAATAAAACAAAAACTTGTCTATTTCTTGTTCAATAATCAACCTTTTATTTTTCACATTATTTTTTTTTAAAATTGTGACATAATTTGAACAAAGGGGTTTTGAGCAGGACGATTTAAATCGTGGATACATTCTGTCCTAAGCCTTGCCATCTCTGACTTATGTAAATCACGAGTAAACATTCACGGGAGCTAACAACAAATAATAAATAAACAATAAAAGAAATACAGCTCGTTATGCTGTTCTTTGAAATAATTGGACTTGCGTTTATAATCACCATTTAATTTTGACTGTCTAACGAAAGTTAAGGTAGACTTAAATGTAAAATTTAATTTTTTTTCCTCCAGGTCATTTTAGAGACAATGCGGGCTCTTATGACGAGCTATTTTTGCTTCTGGGAGGAATTAATATTTTTGCAGGATTATTATTCTTCATTGTTCCACTGACAATGCCATTGTGTTACACTCAAAGAGAACTGGAAGATCTATTTGGCACGGAAAATATGGAATGATGGAGAGAAACCACCATCAAGAAGAAACAATGTTATGGCATGCAATTAATATGAGCTGTTGTATATTGAGGGAATTAACAGAGATTAAGAATTTCGATACAAGACAAATTCAGTTATTTGATTGTAATGGTTAAAATATAAGAATTAATTCAAAGAAAAGTAAATAATACTAACCAATTCAAAGAAATAATTTTATTTTAAAATGTTAAACGTATTATGCAAAATCAATAAATTTTTTTATTTTATAGATCATTATGTACCTTATCTTTTTAAAATGGTTAAGTTTAATCGTTACTTGGGTTTTGTCAACTCAATTAGAATGTATTAAATATTTTTTTATTAAAATTTCATCAGTATAAACAAAAAAGTAATTTATAAATTTATGAAAAAAAATCTTTTATTACGCAAGGTGTTCCGTAAAGACCATTCTTAATGTGTATATTTAGAAACCTTATCTTAAAAGTACATACAATCGAGGTTTCTAATTAACATTTAAGCAAGGGAAGGCAAAACCGTAATAGAAATCTGACAAATCACTGAACAAGAGGGTGAATGTGATAAAAAGCAAGAAAGGTTTGATGGAGAAAACATAGAATTGAAGGTCGATTATTAGAATCACCTTTAAGTTTCAGCATTCAATTAAAACAGTTTCGATGTTTATTACGGATGCATCCTGTACTATAATTTGTCAGATTTCGATAGCGGTTTCGTTTTTTCATTGCTTAAATATTTATTTGCAACCCCCAATGTGAAAACCTTGATTTAATTTTAGGTATAGATTCTAAAAATGCATATTAAGGGCGTTCCTTACAGAACACAATGCATATCATAAGATTTCTCTTGATAAATAAAATAAAAAAAGGTAATAATTCCCTTAATCATATATACATATCATAATGAGTTATAACTGTCAAATTAAGTTAATTAATAAACTAGAATAATTTAAATTTATTTTTAGAAATTCACTAGAACAACAGACAATCTCATGAAAATTTATTTATTAGAATTTTATCCTCACAAACAATTAAATAAATCATATACAACAAGATTTTTTTTCCTACAAAAATAAATTAATATAATTTCCTCAAACATAACTAATGAATTATAACTATCAAGCTAAGCTTAAGCTACAATATTAAAAACTTAATTTTAGAAATTCACTAGATTAAATAATAGAAGAATAACTCATGAAAGACTATGTGTGAAAATCCTACAGTAGGTTCCTGTTACATAAACAAGAAATTAGCTTTAACAAGAATGTACGATCTCTAGTTGTTGAAGCATAGTTTCTCAAAAACTTTGTGAAACATGCATGTTACAAAATAAAATTTTTGTCACATACGATTGTGTCTATAAATATGACGAAAGATGAAATGAAGAGTCTATGATAATGTTTTAGCTATAGTAAATATCAGTTGCAATAACATTTAAATAACATATAGTACAAACATAGATATAGCAAAAGTCAGACCATCTATAATAGAAATAACTGGAATTCTCTAATGTTTATATACATCTACACAAAGTTGTGCTTTTGCAAATGTGGATCAAGGGTTTGACTTATAATACTAAATCAAATATCTTGAAATTAAAAATAGAGGGTTGAATGATGCTTTAGATCTGAAGGGAATATTTGTAAATCACAAATATTTTTAGGCTTAATATGGAGTAAATTATTTTGACATAAAAATTTAGTTTACCTATAAGCAGGATTGGCATGACTTAAATTTCTTGATCTTTTTAAATTAATAATCAATTGATTTTTTCAATAAAAAAAAAAAAACCTTAATTTACGTGAAAAATATTTTTGTTTATTTTTATTTAGGATATTGCTTAAATATATTCTTAAGATTGTGGATGTCATTATACCTTAACTTAATGTCATTAATATTAAAAATTTTTAATCAGAAAAATACTGAGAGGGTGATGTATTACATTTATATTATACACATTTATATTGTTATTAATTTTCAAAATAGGCTAAAAAAAGAAAAAAAAAAGATTAAATGTGGATTTAAGTATGTGAAATTTTAAATTATAACTATCCATTAGTTGCATGTCAAATAATTTGTTATTTTTATATATATATAAAAAAAAAAAAACATATTTCAATTATATCAATTTAGCTTTATATTTATTTAAATACAAATATTTATAAAATTTACTAAACATGCAGTTTTTGGAATAGAATGTCAAAAAGTCCTTTTTGTCCAATAGTAATTTAGAATAATTTATGTTTCCAGATTTAAATTAAATCATTCTTAATTTGATATTGGGTCTTTGTTTTTATCTCATATGTTGTTTTTATTCAAGCTCAATACTTTTATGAGTATTCAAGAAAGTATTAAATTTGAAGAAAAACAATTGTGATTTTACTTTTTTTCCGTGATTAGTTTGTAATAATTATTGTATACAACTAGGAATAATATTGTTGCATAATTTGTTACAGAATTGTTTTCTTAAAAAGTGTCAGGCATTAACAATATAAACTAACAGAGCTTTGATGAAAAATATACAAAAGTCTGATTTAAATATAAAAAAATACAATAAAAAAAAAATCCAGATTTTTGGCAACCCTGCCTAAAAGGAATGCATGCAGTTTTTTCATTCTGGTTAAGTTATACTCCTCACAATCATTCATTTTTAAGTTGAAGTTTTTAAAACTTTTCTGAAAAATTCTGTAAGTCACCTCCTGCTTACACTTAACAAATTGTATTTTTAAATTTGTTACAGAAGTCACAAGAGACAGGCTCCTATTTAATACAAGTGTTAAGAGAACATATTGTTAAAGCATATTTTTTTAAAATGACTTTTAACATAAATTTAAAGGTATTTATCAAGCACAGACAGAAATAACCAATTATTTTTAAGTGACAAACTCATAAGAATATAGCTTCTGATTAGCACATACAGCATCTAAGTGTTTCAAGGAAAGATGTTTCGTTAAATTTCCTTTACACGTAAAAGTCTTATCACACATATCACAAGCGAGAAGTGTGTCTTTAGCGTGTACAGTACGATGATGCATCTTTAGATTGTGTTTCAAAGAAAATGTCTTGCAGCATTTTTCACAAGAGTACGGCTGCTTTTTAGCATGGACAGCATCATAGTGTATTTTTAAATTTCCTTTATAAGAAAAAGTTTTAAAGCAAATATCACAAGAGAAAGGCTCCTCTTTAGCATGGACACTAAGACAATGCACCTTTAAATTGTATTTTCGTGAAAATTTCTTACAGCATACTTCACATGAGTAGTTATGCCCATTAGCATGGACAGTATCGAAATGTCTCTTTGCATCTCCTGTATATGAGAAAGTCTTATTACAAATTTCGCAAGAAAAGGGTTTTTCTTTAGCGTGCACAGCTCGATAATGTACCTTTAAACTAGATTTTTGCACAAAAGGTTTATTACAGATTTCACAAGAATATGATCTTTCTTCAGCATGGACATCGAGGCAGTGTTTCTTCAAATCTTCCTTTTGACAAAATCTCTCCTTGCATATATTACAGGAATGTGGATTTTCCCTTTTATGAACAATTTCATGTCTCTTTAAGCAAGAGAAACTTTTATTACAGAGAGTACATAACTTAAGTTTAGTTTGGCCTAGAGGCTCTGACTCATCCTCTGTGGTTTGTGACATACTGGCAACTGATTAAGTAGAGCAGTAAAAAAAAAAAGGATTTAAATTTACTCTGATTCTTCAAAGAAGAGTCTGCCAATTAGTCTATTTGTTTCCATCGCTAAGTTCATTGACTTTAAGCTGGAGATGTTACGCAATAGCTCCTGGTTTTCTACACAGAGTATTGGAAGAAAGCTAACTCTTAATTATAACCAAGTAATGTAATGTCATTTATAATCTAAAAAAAAAGAAGAAAAAAAGTAGTATTAGTGTATTTTGTGTCTAATTATATCAATATTTTAAGGTAAAATTTTGGACTCTGAAAAAGTTTCAAAAAATTGTGAGATATCAGTGATTATTAATAAATTTTACAATTCAACTTCCTTTGAAACCAACTTCATATCAGATAAAAATGATCTAATTCATTTTGTTTAAAGTAATTGTTCTTTGTATCTTTGTACCAAATGTACAAAAGTACTGAGGATTCAATACTTGTGAACATTATTGTGGCATTAGTTTAGTAGTTTCATAAAATTGTCAATCTGGCAAGAACAGGCTTGCCATGATATGTACCAAGTTCGCCTTTTTCCTAAAGGGTACTTACTAATTTAAAAGATCTTTAAATAATAAAAAAAATTTTTTTTCAATAATCCTCTAGAAAATATTAATAGTGGAAGAAGTTTCAAAATTGATATTTCATAGGGAAGATAATATTTAAGTCTTATAAAACTGAACAACATTATTGTTATTTTTTATCAAGTCTTTAAATTTCATAGATCTCAGGGATCGAAAGCACTTTGAGCTTTTTTGGAGTGAAAGAAGGTTTTATTTTCAACTGGTAAAAAAATAAATAAAAGAAAGGTTAAAGAACCTCTTTTTGCTATAATTTTAAGACACTGAATATGAACACTACAAAGCAAACTGTATGAATTATTGCTAAAGCAGGGTTTCCAAATGGTGTTCCGCACAACCTTTAAGTTAAGGTGAAGAGTTAAAGGGGTTCTGCGAGTTAGTACTTCTTGTAATATACTTTTTATAGTGGTAAGTTTTAAACACTCTGCTTATATTTAGATCTAACCTATAATTCACAATTTATTTAATCCTTTGGTTGCCTTTGTAAAACTTTTCAAGTGAAAAGTCAATGAAATATAAATTGAATTTTTTAAAATAAAATATAATATTTTTAACAATACACTGAACAAATTATGAAAAGAACAAGCATTTATAAAATATTGCATTAGTATTTCCGATCACACTTTTGAAATCAAAATAAAATAACTTAATTCTTTAATAAAGAAATATGTTTCCTTAACATTTATTGCAGTTCTTTAAAGTTCTCATTTCAAAGAAAAAGCATAATTCGACTTTTTTTAATACATTTCGAGCTACTGCATATACATCAAAAACAAATTCATAACTGGACTAGATATATCACAAGGATGGTAAATTTAACTGTGTTGGACATAAAGCCTAATTTAAGATTATTAGTGATTAAAAGATAGAAAATCTTCATCCTCTAATTAAATATTTTAAAACTATTCTACAGGTTATAATGCTCATAATGATCTTAATTAACTTTATTTATAAGGTCAGGGTTCCGCCGAAAGAAGATTGAATATTCTGGGTACCCTTGATTTAGATAATGATTAAAATCACTATTAAATTTTTATTTGAATACAAGGGTTGTACAAACAATTTGATTACGTAGTTGGTTCATATCAGTATTGAAAAAAGACCCGTTCCAGGAGAATATGTAACTTCAAATAACCTCTTCATTGGATATCTAATTAATAAATTGTCTCTTTGTCCTTAAAATTCATTAGAATGTTGAGGTAGAATAAAAATAGCTATGTCTATCCCCCGATGATTTGTTTGTAATAATTAAATAAAAATTTTAACATTTAAGTTAGAAATATTAACTATTTTTAGCTAAATATTATAGGTATGAGGTTTTGTAATAATACTGAAACATAATCACTAATTGTGCGGTAAGTTTTTGAATCAACAAAACTGATAAGTAGTAGTTAAATTAATTACCAATAAAAAAAGCATTTATTATGAATAGAAAATAGATGCAAAAACATAAATGGATCTCGAAACTCTGATAAGAACAACAACTAACTATCAATTGATGGATTGATTTGCAGCTGCATAAACGCTTTCAGCTGCCTATTTCTGTAATTGTTAAGTTTTATTTCGATATACTCACTCTAAGAAAATTCCAAAATTAGCACTACTCTGATATTGATGGAATGGCGCTACAAGTTAAATAAGTCCGTATTTTGACGGATAAATTTTCGTTTGTAAATAAGTATTTAATAAGTTAAGTACACAAAGTCTCATCTTAATGTTTCATATGTTTTTATTATTAACCATGACAGCTTTTAAATTTAAAAAAAAATACTGTGCACATTTTTAATTTAATAATGGGAGAATTCAATTGCCTCCCCCCCCCCCGTTAAAACAAGGACTCTAAAAACACATATAAAGGGTGGTTATTATACTCGCGTCCATGAGTTAAGCAAGAAAGACAGTTATACCTTATATATATGTGTGTGTATAAAGAAAAAGAAATATGCAACATTAATTAAAAAAAATAATAATTAGAAAATTTAAGAACGGAAAGAAATAACTGCTTCATTAGTTCACATGATTATATTCGAAAAAAAAAATAGTTTCTATTAATATAGCCAAAGCGAAACAAATCATTGTAAGGATGGCTAAAAAGAAAAAAAAGACTGATTTATCAAAATATGCAGTTTCAAAGTTTCATAAAAATTAAAAGGAAAAAAAAAATTCAAAATAGAACATAAATGGGAACATACGAAGCTAGAAGAGAGAAATATGTCATGTACTTACGAATAACTTGCAAAAATGGTTTAAAAAACATTGGCCAGTTTACAAAATAAGAAATTAAAGCGTAAATAGACGGTAGTGGGATATATTTTAAGACGGTAGTGGGACGTTCACACAGGAGTCAAAAACCATATTTGCTTTGTCCGTTGGCCCAAAAACTCGATATGGAAAAGGTAGTTATATTATAATGGTTAATTCAACATTATTATGAATATATCCTTTTTGGAATAGAAATTGATAACAATAATTGAATAAGATTAATTATTTAAATGAGTATTGGTGGATTTGTTGGTTAGTTATAAGATTTCAAACTATTTACGATACCGGACCGGATTTTAATTTCTAGCTGCTTTGGATTTCCTAGAATTGGAGTTGCACCAGGCAAAAATGATAATCTGGATAACTAAATTTTTTTTACATAATTACATTCTTCTATTAATTGTATTATTCAATTACTCGATTATTTTGTATTAAATGTAATTACATTTGCTGGATAACCGTTGTTTTAAGTGAAATTTAGGAAAAGTGTTTCTTTCTTTTTTTTTGATAAATAGATATTTCTACAAATTCTTTTAATCCTATTTAATTGATTAAAAATAGTGTTAAAATAATTGTTTTTAGAACTATCATAATTTCACACAATTACTTTATTTATACGTATTAAGCTTAAAAGCATTCCCATTATTGTATAAGTCAACAAGGCAGACATTTTATTCGTTTTTAATAATCCAAAAAAATTAAAAGTAACATTATAGCCATGATTAAGAAGCAATATTAATTCCTCGGGGTTAATATTACTTAACAAAATTATACAATTGTGAAAATTAAGGATAATTAAACCATCAACCAAAGTCATCATCAATTTAAAAACATCAATCTAAATAATCATCATCAATCTAAAAACAAATTAATTATTTAGTGCATTTTTTTTAAATGAAAATGTCAACAAAAAAAAAAAAAAAAAAAAAAAAAAAAAAAAAAGAAAGCAAGTGACGAAAAATTAGATCTATTTGAATAAAAAAGTATATTTTAATAATAAAGATAAATTAAAAATGCACAGATTATTTAGAATTTCTCAGTAATTAAATTCGTAATTTACGATATATTTATAATTACAGTAATATTTACATTTTAGAAAGTGGAGTTTAGAAATACAGTTTAGAAAATTAAATGTTAGAGAGAGATCCTTGTAATCAAAGGTCTAATAGATTTATTTTGTTGCGTTTAATAAAATCTGAAATAGGTAGATTATCGGTAATAATCCGTGAAAAACCTTCTACAATAATATTGTTATTAATTTTATCTAAGTAGTTAAAGAAAATAGTTCGTCAGGTTTAGTTTAAGTTTTATACCAACAACACACATTCTTTATTGCTCCTTTCTCATTTTTGTGTTATTATTTTATATTACGGGTTTTATGTACCTGCAGCTAATGCGCTGTTATTAAAACTCAATAAATTTTGAATTCTTAAATTTTCTATTTTCATTCATTTATTAATCTATCATAGATATATATTGCTTAGTAAATCTGCAACGTGATGTGAATAGAGGAGTTGGCAATTTTCAAATAACATGCTTCTTTTCTGGCAACTTCAACACACTATATATAAAGATTTCACACCAATATAGATTTAATAAATTTCAACACAAATATACTAAATTACAAAGAAGTGGGTCTAATCTAAAAAATGATGAAAATAGTTTCAAAATTACGCATGACTTTATCTACGAAATAACCTTTTCTACAAATTGTCGAGGAAAATAACCCTGTCAACGAAAGAACCTGTCGACGAAATGACCCTGTCGACGAAATGACCCTGTCGACGAAATGGCCTGTCGTGAAATGGCCTGTCGACCAAATGGCCTAGTCAATGAAATAATCTGTCGATGAAGTGTTCTCGGTGAAGTGATTGTTGCCAAAATGAACGCGACCCATAAAGGGACATTATTGCCCCATCTGCGTCAAAAGGCAATGCATAAAAATTTGATGTTGTTTATAATTAAGTTGAATTAGTTATTTAAGTTATATGTTAAAGTTATATGCAAAGGTGAATTTTTTACTAAGAAAATGGAATAAACATGGAAAATAATAAAGATTAATAAAAGAGAAAAAAAATTGTAAACTAAAATATTTAAAAAAGAAATATATTTTTTAAAAAAATATAGTATATTAAAAAGTATTTATCTTGTTTTCCGGCTTATTTTTTTAAAAAAATAATTTTATTTATCATTTTTTTTAAAATAGCTAATGTTTTTAAATATTTTTTAAATTAATTATATACTGATTTTTTAAATAATATTTTTTTTTTCTTTAAAAATATTTTTTTCTTTTTTAAATATTACCACTCTTATCTTATCATTAAATATAAAAGCAAAATTTTTGTGTTCAATTCTTTTTAACTATGAATGGACTACAACAATACATATACAGGGGTTGGACAAAATATTGGAAACACTTCGATGCAGACACATTTTTTGATGTTTTTCAAAAATTACCTAGAAAATTAGTTTAAAAATTTATAANACATACATACATACATACATACATACATACATACATACATACATACATACATACATACATACACGCTTACAAGTTGTTGAAATCTTTCTTGTCAGTACTGAAGAAGGCGAGGTGTAACACATTATAAGCTGATTACCTGATGAAACTTGTAGATTTTTTTAATAATCACCTTTCAACTTTTTACTCTTTCCTCCTACATTAAAACATATTCTCCATTTCCTCAGCCTTCACTGAGGAATTCGTATGATTCCGATAGTGATTTCAGTTTTGCTTAGCTTAAATATTAATTAGCGTCCCCTAATGAGCGCACTTGATTTTATTTTTATAAAGAATTCTCAGAATATAAATTAAATACGGTGAGAAAGATGAAGTTAAAAATATCTAAATCTGTTTGTTTGAAACTTGAAGGTGTTTCCTTTAATCATCTTTTTAAAAATCCCGCTTTTGTTCCTTGAGCGATTAAACTGGCTTTAAAGTTTTTAATTCCGCGTAATAATTTCAAAAGACTAAAAATACTAATAAAAATTTGATGAACATATTAAAATATATATATTGCATTTGTTTCTTTATTCCAGTATGGTTGCGAGTTGTTAACTAGACTTAATTGTGCGTTTTATTTTTAATTCGCAAAAATATTTCTTTGGGAATTGTTTTAAAAATATTCTTACTGTATTATCTATGTTTACTAACACAGATAATATGTTTACTAACATAGATAATCTGAAAAGATCAATTACATTTACCTCTTGGCAAATATCCTATTCGTTTTTTTATAAAAAAAATAGGACTAATAATAGGTCCAATGCTCTCAAAAAATCTTTTAAGAGACTCGCGACTTATGCACTTGAACGACCCATCCCATAAGAACATTCCGAAATTAGATCAGCTGAAGTATTGTGTGACGGGTGCATTAAATAATTCACTTTTCTGCTTTTTTGCCTCGTCTACACGACACTATGCTCATACTATGCATATATATTTTACTCCGAAACAATACACATCGCGAAATGCGTGGAATTAGAATATTTATTGGTAAAGAAGAATTTGTTAGGTTTCAGATTTATAAAGGAAATAGTATATTGTTTGCAACTGTATTGAGCCACGGTAGCTTTGTTTTATACAATTTTTACTTTTGGTTAAATTTTCAGATATAGTAGTTTTTCGTGTATGAGACGTTACAAAGAGTTCAATGTTAATTAGTAGGGATAACGTAAGTCGTATTAATAACAGTCAAATAAAAAGTCAACTTTTAGCTCTCTTATGCCATTTTATTTATCGTTTGATAATGTGTGAAAGTTCTTATAGCTTTTATGGTAGTGTTGGATATACTCTGATTTAAAGGTAATTTATTACTGAATAAATGGAAACACCGGACGGTGCTCGTGCTTGGTTAATAGCCGGAGCTGCTTGCGTTATTAATATGCTGCTATCTGGACTATCTCGTATGGTAGGCATTCTGTATATGGCTATTATGTCAAACTATTATGTTAGTAGAAGCGAAGCTGCTTTGCCGTTTGTCGTAAGAAACAGCATTCGAATGTTAATGGGTAAGTGTTCATTTAAATCCTTTTTTGTAAACTAAGCTGATTGATTCGGTTCTCTATTCACCCTTTATATTTTTGAACTCATTGTCAAGAAAGCATTCTATTAATATTTAAGAGAATGAACTGAAGTTAATATTCATGCAAAGAAGGAACAAAAATTTCATTTAAGTTCATCGAATAGCTTCTGAGAAAGGCGAAATGAAAAATATTAAAGGTAGTTTAATTGCTTTATGAAACTTTGAGGTGTTTTTAATAATCTCCGTAAAACTCCTTTCCATTTCTCCGGGAATTAATAATTTCTATCCTATCTTTCTCTATAATGATTCGATAGATTTTGATAGCATTTCTGTTATTTAATAGCTTAAATATTGATTTTTAATATTGATTATTAAATTTTCGATCCCTAATGTTTGTTCTTTGAGTTCAGTTTTAAAGATATCCTGAAATTATATATTAATCGCGGTGTGATTAAAATGTTATTTCCTGCATACAGAACATTCCGCATATTTTAAAATGTTTGTTTGTTTTAAAATTGTTTTGCTTTAATAATAATTGTTTAAAAAATGTTTCACATTTTAATTGGTTTCAAAATTACAAGGCTACGGAGTTGAACATTAGTAGTCGTAAACCCAAAATTTGGCCGGCTGTTCAACGATGGTTATAAAATTATAAAATAGATAAAATATAAAATAATATAAAATAAAATATATATTGAACTAGTTAGGAGAATCAATAAATGTTTGCGCATAATTATAAAATTAGTTTATCAAAATAAAATGTCATGCAATTTTTTTTCTAACAGTTATTTATTATTTAATTCGGATCTGAAATTTTCAGTTGTAAGGTATACAGATTTTTATATCATTTTGAACTACTTATATAATTTTAAAAGACAAAATGCAAATTTCGATTAAAAGTATATCAACATTCTGAAAATACGACTTTCCCAAATTTTGTTGTAAAGAAATAATTCGACTGATTTTGTACAGGTATCTATTATCCAATTTCAAAACAATGTATAAGTAAATTGAACAAAATACAGGTTTTATATATTACACATCACATTGAAAGTTCTTTCGATCGAAGTTAAATGTTAGCCAATTTCTAATGCTTTTTATTCTTTTTTTAATTTTCATTTTTTTATTTATTCTTACTGTTCCATTTACACAACAAGAGTAAATCAACAACAATACATCAGATGCATTTTAGTTGAATAATGTTTATAATTGCAATTATATTCCATACAATTGTTATTTTTTATACAAAGTCATTATTGCATAAAAAATCTCAGCAATAAATTCTAAAACAAATATTTTGGTTTATTCATGCGTGCTACGAAATGTAAAGATTAAATTAACATTTCTAAAAATTTATGCAAGGATCAAATTTAATAAAAGAACTAGAATATTTTAGCTGTGACGTTGCAATTCTGTTTTTTTTCCATCAGCAAAACGATATTCAATGAAATAAAAAGTTTGATGAAGTGTTGAAACTCTGTATCATTTCGTCTTAGATAAGAATTATTTGTCTTATTCCTGCATTTCTATTTTATTAAAGTAAGAAATATTTTAATGTAGGTGAAGATGCTAAATTTTAAAATACATAATTTTTGTTTATGAATGCAACTTTTCGCCAAATTTCGTATGAGTTCAATTATTAAATTACTATTTTTTAATACTTTTGTTGCACTGATTCAAGCAAGTTCAGTTTTCAAAACAAAAGATTTTAACGGAAGACCCAGATGTTAGAATTTAGAACATACATTAATAGATAAATATGGTATACTTAGAAGAACCTGATGTAGGATATGCCTGGATAGTTGCTATCGCATCTTGCGTCATCAACATGCTTTTATCTGGACTTAACAGGATGGCCGCCATCTTGTATGTCGCGATTCTGAACTCGTATCAATGTACCAGGGAACAAGCTATGCTCCCATTTTCTGTAAGAAATGGTTTTCGAATGTGTACAGGTGAATTTCCAGCTTTTTATTGTTTTTTGTTGTGTTCTGTGGAATGACTAAATATGAATCGTGATTGAAATGATGTATGTAAAAACTGTGGTGCACTGCCTCTTCAAGTGTGTTGAACAACTCAAAAATTTTTGTGAAGGAACAATTTATATCAGGGTAACACTAAATTGAGCTTTTATATGCAATTAAAAGGGTGTAATTTAAATCTGAACACTTATATTGGAGCAAGCTTGCACCAAATGTTTTGCGTATTAGCAACATCTCGTACTCAAACAATCTACAATATCCAAAGCATGCCGAAATTGGTGTTTTTGGATGCGAAAATAATTTACAAATGTTGCGAATGCGTAGAGCTTGGATTACGATTTCTCAATTATTGGTGTTTGGATTCGACTATTCTAATGCGATGGCTGGTCGTAACGAATTCCGCACCAGGCTCGTACCGACCACAGTGCTAATGTAAAATATTCTCAGTGGTGGACGAATCATGGATTAGGTTTTCGTCTCCATGTAATGCAAATGCGGGTAGGTTCAATCAAAAAATCCTCCGCGAAAGTACATTTTCCCCAATGCTTCAACCAAGAAAGAGTTCCTTCGTCTTCTGGATTGGATTCAAAATTACAAGGCTACTGAGTTGAACATTGGTAGTGATAAGACACAAAATAGGGTCATCTGTTCAACGACTGTTATAAAAAAAAAGTATATATGAGCATTTGACTTTGTGTTACTCTGAAATAAAGTGTTCCTTTGCATCTTTGATTTATTCGACTTCAAATAACCAAAAGATACTATTCCATAGTTTTTACAGTGTGGATTCATTTAAAACAAACAGTTGACCTTAAATTCTAATGCATTCATTTGAGAATAAACTTAATTCTCACGAATTGATTTGAAAAGAGACTGTTGTACTTAAATTTTCCGCTATTCATTTGAGAATAGATTGTAGTATTTATAAAAATTATCATGAAATCGTTTATAAACAGTCGATTGAATTTAAATTTTTTGTGAACAAAAATAGTTGTACTTAAATTCGCATGTTTTCGTTCGAGGACAGACGCTAGTGCTTTTCTCAAGTATTCATTGTACGCTACTTCATTGTGGTTGTTGCGAGCTCAGAGCAGTACATGCATCAACCAGAAAAATGCATAAAAATATGCATTTTTTAAAATTATAAAACATAATCTGCTGTTTTTATTAGTTTTCAAACCCATTATAGTTTGGGGAAGTTAAATTGACTGTTAAATGAAACGTGTCCTTAAATATCTTGGTTGCTATGACGATTGTTCATTTTTTATAGCTTTTCCTCGAGACATTTGAGCAAAATGACTTTAGATGAAATATTTTATTCCCTCGATTCTTATTGAGATACTAGGTGCTATTATAATACTTATAATTAAATATATAACTATTATAATGTAATGTTTAAATGTATTACCTAGAATTTAACTACTGCATTTAAATGGTTATTTCTTATCTAATCTAAATTTCAATCTGAAGTGATTTGTAATAATTTAAACATTACTATCCCTTTCACAGCATATATTTTAACTCATTTAATTAGTTTAGTTCTGTAGGCTTAGTTCTCTAGGCCGGGATAACCTGGTTGGCAGGGCGCTGGACTCACTCTTTGAGAGAACGTGAGTTTACAGCCGGTCTTGCAGTAAATGGTGACTGGTGCACATTAAATTTGTCAGTTCACAAAGTCCTCCTTGTTCTCATAACAAATCAATACCTATAGGAGTACTGAATTGGAGATTGATCGTTCTCTGGTTCAGGTCAAAATTACGATCTGTGGACGATTGAATGGATGTATAAATATGTCCGCCCTATAAACGGGTGTGACGTATGGGTGCGACAAAAGTCAAATTCTTGGCGATAGATGGCGCCACTGGAAAAGAAGAATACTCAGATCCCATCTGCCTTAATGGCCGACGATAACAACAAGAACAGTGCTCTATGTTAATTTTACTTTATTTCATAACCCTCATTAAAGAGACGATTCAATATTTTGGGCCGTCGCCAATAGCCCATTGTGCAGCTCTAGTGCGACGTAAATGAACTACAGCAACAACAACAATATTTTGGGTTTACGACAATTAATGTTCAACTCCGTAGCTTTGCAATTTTGAACCCAATTTAGAAAGGGAACTCCTGTATCAAGTACTGGGAGAAATTTGTCTTCTTGGAGGTCTTTTTGATGGAACTCACCCGCATTTGCGTTACATGGGATATGGGATAGAAAACCACGAAAACCTATTTCAACCCATGATTCGTCTACCACTGAAGATATTTTATGTTAGCGCTGTGAACGGTGAAAGCTGGATGTGGAATTCGTATCGACCCGCCATCGCCGGGATTCGAACCCGGTTCCTCAAGGTTAATTAAACAAAGAGCTAAACAGCAGTTAATCACATTGTAACTATCCTGATTATGACTTAGTACACTCTCTTGTAATACGCTAACAACTATGTTTTGGTGCGAGAATTGGTTTTTAACACTGTAAAAATGTACAAATCAAATTACGGTAATAAGTACCATCACTCAGGGTGCTGATATGTCTAACTATGAAATCCATTTTCTCCGATAAATTTTACGGAAGAAAAAATCTGATGTACAGTGTGCAAAATAAAAAACGGATCATCCTTAATAACTTTTGATCTAATGATCAATTCTTCTCATTGTAAGACTCAATTTTAATGGCTCGAGGGAGTGACCTCAAATATGCTAATTAATAAGTTCAGAAATCAGACGGAAAAACCTACTTTCTCTGAATAAACATAACTTTTTTTCAACAGATTTGAATTTTCGTCCACCAAAATATAGCTTCAATTTGGGAAATATGGTTCTTATCAGGAAGGATTCAAAGTTACTTTTTGCATATTTCACCATATTTCGAGAGCTTTTTAAGCTAATCAAAAACCTTTTGCATATAGTTATGAAATTCGTTTATCCAAAGAAAATTCCGTGCAAAAAAGAAATTTTAGTAAATATTTATGTTTTTTTGTTGTTATTTTATTAAATAATATTCGAAAAATTTTAATATGCTAACAATATTTTAATGGGATATGCAGTTTTTTACATAATTTTCAAGTAGGGGAGAGTCGGGTAGCCCCGCCCACTGTGAATTTCATATGTATAGAATATTTTTTCAAGTCAATGGGCCATCGGATATTAATTGTTATATTAAAAAAAGATTCTTTTCAAAGTTTCATGTATTTATGCAGTTGTTAACATGGTAAGCAATAGTTTTGAAAATATGTCGAATATAGTAGTCATGAAATTAAGAAAAATTTGTTGAATGTTTCGATTAAACTTCACTTTAATACTAAAAATTTTTTTTCTTCTATATATACAGCATTAAAGTATGTAGTCTTAAGTTTAATTTGCACAAAGAAAGAAGTCTATATGCGAAACATTGTTCGAGTAATTACAAATTTACAAAAAAATTGGATTTCGGGTAGCCCGCTCACATGAATGTCAGGTATCAACGACCAATTTTATTTCGTCGATAAATGTGCGGTTGCAAAGATTATTATTTTATTTCTTCAAATTTGAATGTTATATGCATTTTTAACAACAAATATTGTTGTCATTAAATGATTGTTATTATATGATAGAATTCACTAGAAGTATATAAATACGTAATAAATAAAATAATTTTGTGATAAACAAGGTTTAACTATTGTCAATACATTGGTCACTTTCATTTACACCTGAAAAAACAGTCAAAAAACATAATTTTTGTAACTGAGTGGGGCTACCCGACACATTTTGAAAAGAGCTGAAAAACATGTTTTTTAAAATTTCTATTAATTTAAGTTAAACTATTCTTTTTTTGGTTTATTCTTTGTGCATTATTTAATTAGATGATAAAACAATAGAAACATGCAAAAATATTGATTATTACTCAATATTATACAGAAATATAAGCAATACTCCTTAAGTGAGCGGGGCTACCCGACTCTCCCCTACGTAATTTCACATGGCAAAATACAAAATTTGAGAGAAATCTTTCAGGAAATATTCAACTAATTTTCCTAAAATTTTGTATTTTGGAAGTAAAATTATATTCTTTAAAATGGTGCTTATTCTTTAAAATTGTATACCTTGCAATTCAATCTCTTTTCAATCATTCTTAAATAAAATAATGAAAAATTATAAATATTTACTAAGAGTTATTTTTAACACGGAATTATCTTTGGAAAAGCGAATTTTATAAATTTTTGCGAAATTTTTTCAATTCGCTTAAAAAGTTCTTCGAGATACAGCGAAATACGCAAAAAGTAAAATTAACATTAAGGGGTCCAAACTTTGAATCTCTCTTCTGTCCCAAACTATGGGGATCATATTTCCCAATTTGTAACTACCCCTTTTATTTTGGGTGTCAAAAATCCGAATCCGTCGAGAAAAAGATGTGTTTATTCAGAGAAGTACGCTTTTGTGTCTGATTTTGTAACTTAAAATATCGTTAATTACCATATTTGAAGTCACCTACTCGAACCATTAAGATTGAGTCCTAAAACATGAAGATCCGATCATTAAATCAAAAGTGTATCAGGGTGGTCCGTTTTTTCTTTTGGCGCACTGTACTCTCATTTTTACTGTAATATTTACCGCAAAATCACTGATTAACAGTATTTAAGTAAATAATATGGTAGAGATTTGGGTGTCAAATATTATGACAAAAATAGATTTTACAGTAAAAGGGATTTTAAGGATGCTACACGCAGGGTGCTAGTACTTTTTAGAGAAATTTGATCAGTAATTTTTTTAGAGAGTACTTTTAAGTCTTCTATTGTATATACCTGTACTTTGATATAACTGATTTTCATTTTTACTTTTTATTTGTTATGCATCAGCATTACGAATGAAAAGTAAAAATGAAAATCAGTGAAGTTGATTATGCGTCATTTACTCTATTGTGAGACATTGAATTTCGAAACTTTATTAGTCTTTTTCAAAGCTAACTTAATTTTTAACTCTGAGTTCATCTCAACTCAAGTGATAGAGTTAAGTTTGATTTTTATGTATTGACTTTCGTTTAGGTCCCTTGGTTGGAATTGTAGGCCAGACATATGGTATTCGTACGGTAACCTTCTGCGGAGGTATGCTGGCAGCTGCTGGAGCAGCACTATGTTGTTTTGCACCTAATGTCTTATGGCTAGCTATATTTTGGGGTGGACTTCATGGTAAGGTTTGCTTATGAGGTGTTTTTGTTTCATGTTAAATACATATGGTATTAACAAACAAACGTACCACCTTTATTGAACGATGCAGAAAACATATAAGTTCGAAAATAATTAAAATAAACATATATTCACCACCAAGAGAATATTTCTTGTATAGGCGATTATGAAGAATAAGTACACAATAAATTTAAAACAGTAAACATAAAAAAACATGCCAAAAATTAATTATCTTCTAAGATTTATACACATAATACACACCCATATTGAAGCTTATACTTATACATATTTGAAAACTGAATATATAAGCACATAACCTCTCTCTCTCTGTATATATATATATATATATATATAGAAGAGAGAGAGAGAGAGAGAGAGAGAGAGAGAGA
>NC_092207.1:36496613-36529050 GCF_043381705.1 Parasteatoda tepidariorum | reverse complement strand
CGAGGGGGTAGCGTGGCAGCACGAATTTGGTTTTCCAAATAGGACCACAAATGCTCTATTGGATAAAGGTCAGGTGAATTTGGGGGCCAAGACATGACTTGAAAGTCACTGGAATGTTCCTCGAACCAATCCATGACGATTCAACCTTTATGACATGGTGCATTTTCCTGTTGGTAAACACCATCCCCCGCAGGAAAAACTGTTGCCATGAATGGGTGAACCTGGTCTGCAACTATGTTCAAGTAGCTTACAGACGTCAGGGATTGTTCTATGAGGATTATGGGTCCTAATGTACCCCATGAAAACATTGTTCCTGGCCCAGAAACCATGAAAACCTGGACGATCCCATTGTTATAGATGGAGGGTGGTCATAATGTAATGGCTCTTCGGTGTATATGTCCCTCAGATATTTTTAAAAAATCTTTTGGGATAAATAAGCCTGAATTTTATACAAACGCATGTCCCACTGGGTTTCTGTTATTATATTAACCTATTAGGCTAATTCACCGAATATTTTTATTTTCACTTTATTTAATCTATTAAAATAGTAATTTATATTTTTATAAGAAAATAAAAATTGATCTTTAACCCTTTTAAGTTTTGTAGACAAATAAACTGGTTTTTAATCCTTTCATTTTCCGTTTTGGTTTCAATAATGATTAATCAGAGCATGAAAGATTTTTAGTTTTCCTGCCCAATAAATAAATTTGAGATTTCTTATTTGAGTTTCTATATTTTTACGATGATACTCTAGAAATATGTAGGTTGGCCAAAATTAAAGTTGGTCATGTGTTTGAATCTGAATAGGTTTTAGGCGGATTTTGCATTTTCCGGGCTGTTACTATTTTGGTCATCTTTTAAATTAAAGGTGGGGCGAATATCGTGCATAAAATATTTAAATGAGTTGCTATCACTGAAATTTATATTATTTTTAAATTCTATCTTAAATATTTAGTTTCGAGAAATATTGGTTATTTTATTATTTTGCACCATAAAATCTAAATTCTTATGTTGTATTGACATCGTTCATTAACTGTGTTCTTCGTACAACAAAAGCATTTGATTTTCTAATGTAATACTTATTTGTTATTTAATAATTAATATCTCAAAAAAATGTAAGGCTCCTAAATGCATTTTTTCTTCCTTCAAAAATTTGTAAAGTTGTACTAGTTTACTTTTGAAACAAACACCTGACGTTGACTTTAGAACCCCATTTGATACAATAGCCAAAACTATTCTTGTTTTGCTTACCTAATTATTGCTATTTCAAAAATGTTGTTTGTTTTTATTGATCATTGCTATTGTTTTATTTATTATTTAATCGCAGTTTTGATTTGTGAATTTATCTTTTATATTATTAAGGTTGTACAGCGCGCAAAATGAAAATTTTACACCATTAATAATTTGTGATCTAATGAACGTATTTTCACTTAGAAGGATATAATTATAACCGTTGCTGAACACCCAACCCAGTTTTGAACTTACAAATGTTTCAATGTTCAATTTCCTAGCCGTGAAATTTTGAACCGAATCCTGAAGACAAGGGAACTCCTGGATCAAGTATTTAGAGAAATTTGCCATCTTAGAGGACTGTTTTATGTATCTAACCCGTGTTTGCATTTGCATTACATTGAGTGGAAAACCACGAAAACCTCCTATGGTTAGCCTGACGGCAAGGGGACTCTAACACCATGATCCGCCTACTACTGAGTGTAATTTTAGGCCAGCGATATGATCGGTCCAAGTCGGGTGCGGAATTCGGATCGACCAGCCAACGCTGGGATTCAAACCCGGATCACCTCATTTAGATTTATATTTGTTCACGCTGAAATGTATTTCTCAAGAAATGTCCATTTTAAGCAATTTTTACGTCGTTTTCATACCGATTATTACCATCATATACTGGATTAGTATTACCATCATATTACCATCATATACTGGATTAGTATGACCATCATATTACCATCATATACTGGATGGATTACTACCATCATACCGATTATTACCGATTATTACTCGTTTTCATACCATCTGTGAGTCAAAATGCTAAATCTTGTTAGTCAAAATTAAAGTAATTTTTTTTGAGGAGAATCCAAATCTGCGATAAAAAGCATAGGTTCTGATTTATGATTTTGAAGTTACTCTTACCCCCATGGTTAAGATCAGAGGTTGAGTTTGGTATCATTGTGTGCATTTCTTGGAACTATTTTCTTTGAGAACTTTTTGAACTATGCGATTTTTTCGGGACAATCGAGTACTGTTTCTAAACTATTATGGCCTTTCGTTGCACCGCAATAATTCTTCAAGAGTGTAGCTAAAATTTTATAAATGTGGGCTTAATTTTGATATATTTAATGATTTTTCATTATAGTAGCCCTACAAAGTGATAAGCAGTCTAGAAAGCAGGATAGTGAAAAACAGCAACAGAAATTCAATGCACCAGCACTTGATGTTAACAGTACAAAACAGGTGATTCGCCATACGTCTTTCAGCAGCAATCCAGTGGAAGAACTTGTATACGTAAATAGAAACCATCCTTGCGATCCCAAAAATATTTCTCGGTCACTAAGAGGGAATGAAATTTGGGAAACTGAAGAGGAATTGAGAGCTGTTTGCATTTTGTACAGAGTTACCAAAACACCTGTGATGAAAGTTAAACAGTTGGATAAGGTAGGTTAATCCGTTTTTTATGTTTATTCTTTTAAGCGTGTGATAATGGATTTGAAAAGTGTACTACAATTTAATCTACTGGGGTACCGCGCGTGGCGAGTTCTATACCTGCACGCAACACCTGCGAATCAATGAACCTTTTTTTCCCAGTTTGCTTATCTATGGTTTACGGTGAATTAAGTTTTCTTTTTTTGCTGCGTTAAATTATAGATCTGTCTTTTTTAGGATCAATCAAAAAAATATGCAGAGCCTTGTTTGGAAATTGTTATGAACTTTAATGTTTCCTTCAATAATGTTTTTTTTTCTAGTATGTAATGCCCGGTTCTTGAAACTTATTGATTAAACAAGTGTGTGGTGCATAGTCCTGAGGTTACTACGACTTTTACACATACAGTTTTTGTTTCATAACCATCGTTAAACAGTAGACCCAATTTCCGGGTTTACGACTACTAATGTTCAGCTCCTTAGCCTTGTAATTTTAAACCCAATACAGAAGACAAGGGAACTCTTAGATCAAATATTGGGAGAAATTTTATTGAACTAACTCGCATTTGCGTTACATGGAGAGGAAGACAGCGAGAACCTCCCATGGTTAGCCTGTTACAAAGGGACTCTAACCCATGATCCGTCTACCACAGAGGATATTTCTCGAAAGCTTGAACTCTCTATCCTCTGAGACATCGCGGCACTACACATAGAGTTTGTCACCTTCCACGATTCTTTTTTTTTCTTTTAAAGTTGTTGTTGCATGTTGCACTGTGGTTCCATGTAGAATGGTGAAATGAATGAGAAGGCCGAATTTAAATAACAATCAAATTCAATAATTATAAGAAAAATAAAATAGTGTGGGAAGTAATATTTAGGCTTCCCTATAAAACTTCCATTTGCCTGAAACTCAAGTTATACATATTCATAATTTTTATGACAAATGTCAGCGCCCTCGAATGGTGATTGAAACTAGTTGTAACAACGCACTCCGGATCTTGTTGCTGATCAATTAAAGGAAAAGAAAACTGTGTTCTAGCAGGCACCCTCGATTTTCTTCTTCTAATTTTTTCTAAAAAAAGAATACTTTGTGTGTTACTGTATATATATATANTATATATATAGCCTTGACTAGAGAGATTGCTTCAGATTCTTGCATTGTTCTGCCCGGTTCCTGTAATTTGACTTAATTAAAATAGATATGTAATGCATTGCCCATTGCAATTTACTCCATAATTTTAAAAAAAACTGCTGTAAATTGAAGCTGGAAAAATATATTTGAAGAAAGAAAAGTAAATATCAACGAACACTCTTGAAAGTGGACTATTCACCCACGCAATCCTCTTGTTAAATGAAAAGTCGAACAAGAAAAACACTCCTAAAAACAATACCACACTTTCTGATTTTAATTGTTTTTTTTTTACTCAATTAGTTGCTTAAGTGCCTTGCTCTGAAAATGAGCTTAAGTAAAAAAATTCTAAACACACACTGCACGTTTCTAAGTTTGTCTTAAGGCTGGATCTAAATTATTATTAATATTTTTTTATCTCTCATTAAGATAAAATGTGTGAGAGCTGAATATATTGAACTTTTAATTTCTGTTAATAGATAACAAATTTCATGAAAATATTTCTTTGGTAGAGTTAAAAAATAGAAATAAATTATTAACCTATTTATAAAAAAAGGTAGTAGTATACGAAATTGGTTGTTTAACCGTATTAGGTAAAAGCAGTTAATTAACGGTAGTTTTCAGAGTTTGAATATCATTTTATTTATGGTTATTTGTCTGTTTTGTTTAAATATGGTGATGTTTGTTTAAATATGACAATTAAATAAATTGTTATTTAACCATTTTTTTCGAGAAATTTCTAACAGTGCAGACTTATGCGTGAATTAATTGATACAGAATATTGTACATATTTAATGTCATTTAAAAAAATTATATTTATGAAATATTTATTTCTGAGAAATTAATTTTAAAAGTAGTCTGATAATTCTGAAAAGCATATTGTTATTAAACATATATACCGAACATGTACTATCTATTGTTAAATTTCATATCATTATCACTAATATTTTTATAGTATCTATAATAAAACTTCAAGTATCATTTTTCTCTTCATATTTAAATATTGCAGATTATTTTGTCCGTTCAGCTTTATTTTTGAAAAAGATGCATCAAAGTATTTATTTTTCACAGTTATAAATATTTAATTAACACAAAAAAAATTATACTTTCCATCTATTTTTGAGGCATTATTTATTTTATTTAAAGAATTGGTCGAATTATTAATACTCTTATTTAAGGAATAATTAATTTTTATGATGGGACAACATTCTTTATTATTCATGATTTTTTTTGCCGAGGGAAAAAATTATTTAAAGGCAATAACTGCAAAAAATAATGATTTTTTTTCTAATGGCAGGTACTGAACTTTAAAGTCCTTCTTCTGGGAAGATACCGGAAGTGTTGCTCATTTAACGTTACCCAGTGGGCACATGTGAGCCTAAGTCACGGAGAAGAGCAACATTACCCACGCCACACCGGCATAGATACCCGTTCATAGGGTGGGCCACATTCACACATCACAAAAAAAGACAACACAAAGAGAGAAACATCCATGCCCAGAGCGGGATCTGAACCCGCAGCTATTGACTTTGCAGTCAGGCACGCTAACTGCTCGACCACCTGGCCTGCAAAAAAATGAGTTAGAAAATAAAGAAGATACTAATTCATGAAAGACCACTTTTTGGTTTCATTAAAAAGCATTATTTGCCATAAATTAATGAGTTCTTTAGAATAAGAATTTAAAACAGAGATATATTTGTGGTTATCACGTGATACCCTACTGTGGCGACATCTAGTGATGAATTAAAACTTTAAAAAATAATTATTTTTCAATTTTTATTTTTTTATTTTTTTTATTTCTATTTTTTTCTTCAAATTTTTCAAAATTAGTTTTTAAAACGAAAAGGGAAATATGCAGAAAATTCTTAACATCCAATCATAGCCTAGAATCTAATTCTTTTTTCAGTTGTTTATCTTTTAACATTCATGGAAGGAATGACGCGTAATGTTACAGATGACGTAAACAGCGCCCGAAACTACTAAAACTGAATAATTAATTTATTTCGTTTTATTGTTATTCTATTAAATAAAGAAACATTATTTTTGCAAGTTAAAGTGAAAGGTGAGTGATTAGAAAGAACAGAAAATATGTAAAAGTGATGGGAGAAGTATGAATTCATTGCCTTGCCAGTTTATTTTACTATTGTATTTAAATAAAAAACAAGCAACGTGTTATTGGATAAAATCGAAAATAATCTTCTGTTTCACACTGATGATAAATCAGTGCGATCCCTTATTAAAGAACTCTAGAACTGCAAAGAAAGAAAGAAATATCTATCTTCGCTAATTTATAAATATCTTCAAAATATTTAAAAGTCACACACAGCCAGACACTTCTTTAATTGCATAAAATTATAATCATAATTATTATTAATATTTTTTTTGCAGATGTGTCATGAAAATGAAGGAGACAATCTCAAATCAGATAGTAAAATTTCTACGATTTCTGAACAGCTAAGTGGAAGTGTGATGCCATTCAAAGATAATAAAATTAGTAAATTAAAAACTGATGAAAACGATGGATCATTTTTTCAAAGTATCAAAGCTATGAAAGAAATATATACCAATCCGGTGTACGTCCTCATAAGCATCTGCATGGCAACATATGTTATCATTTTCATACCAATCATAACCGTGACCGTGGACTACAGCAAAGACAAAGGGATTTCGGAATCTTATGGGAAGTACCTCATCAATGCCCTTGCAATTGGTGACTTAGTTGGTTAGTATATCTACAAGGTACAAAATATGGTCACACTAGTTAATTTATTATGTGCTAAAAATTATGTCTCTAAAATTGAGAATCAAATAATGAATTTTAAATATTAAAACAAAATGTCAGCTTTTAGGTTCCTGAGTTTTTCTCCAATTTTCTGTTTCCTCTATGAATCATGCAGTATTTATGCATTTTAAAAAGAACTCAGAATATATAAAAATAAGTCTTAATTTTTTATTTTATCTCCAGATAAATGTACAGCACCCACCGCGTTTAAATGATCACATTGGTACCTGATTTTGAAGGTACTTGAAGATTTTGATTCCAAAAAACGATAAATAAACAGATTATACATTCCAAATATCAACCTTGTGTTAGACACGAAACAGTTTCTAATTTTTTTTTTACAGAGTTACTAGTATAAATGAAGAATACAGTTCATTAATCCATATTTCAAAAAATTTAATTGTTAATTAATTTTTTTAATTAAAGTTAGTGTAACTATTTTAATTTAAATATAGTTTTTACAAGGTTAAAAATACACAAATTAAGGCAGATTTTCTTTATTCAATTTTTCAAAATATGAAACGATTCCCGCAAATCAAATTTGATAAATAAGGAGCAGTGTTGAATGGATCAGTGTCACCACTCATTGGTAATGTTCTGAAAATTTTAATAGTTTAGTTAATGGGAATCCCACCATTTCCCAATATTTGGAAGTTCATTCTAATTTATTCTGTTGCCTCCTGGATTTCCCGCCAAATCCTCTTTCACATGTTTCTTTTTATTTCTATCGAATTCTCACATGTTTCTTTTTTATTATTATCATATTCTAACTTGTTCTTCTGTCCTTATTGGACAAAACACTTTGCACGTGTTTCTCTCTTTACTTCTCTTTTATCATTTGGTGTTCAGACTCTGAGGACGGATCCTGTTCACAGAACCGAAATTATAATAAGTTCGTTTATGTACTTTCATTTATGTACTTTCATTTGAGCTTCATTCGCGTTGTTTCTTTTTGCTTTAATCTACACAGTACAAAGTATACTCGATCCTTTTTGGACACCTTATTTTCTCTGAAAGAAAAGACCACCATCCTCACGCACACCTGTACACAACTCTTCCACATTCTAATAAATTCTACATTCCAATAATTCGGTGATAGCGAGATAACTGCATTTGATAACTGAAGAATTTTTTATGTTTTCATGTAAATATGAATCTAGTCTTGGAAATTTGATCACAATAATCGGCTGATTCCATTAAACAGTGTTTATACAAACCAATGGTCTATGTAATTATTCAGTTTAAAAATATTTTTGGCTCATATAAAGAAAAATTTTAAGATCGTTTAAATACATTTTTAACAAGTAGTTCGGCTTAAATTTCATGACCACATGCTCTTTTTTATCACGTTACACTGGGCTCCTTTGAGATGAATGCAGGATCGAAATTCTATTTTTCCCATAATTTAAGATTATCAAGACTATAAAAGAAATTATAATAATTATGTAGTATAATAAGTTAATAATACAGTATAATAATTTAATAAATAATTTATAACAATGCAGTATAATAATTAAAAAAAATTCTAATAATAATCAAAGAGTATTAATAATGAATTTTCAAAACGTGTTTTTTGTATTATATGTTGCATGATATTTTCAAGAATATCAAACACGATGATTGACATGACAATAGGGAAATCTTGCGATGCATGATCAGCTACAGATAATTATTTTTAAAATTTTCTTGTTACATAAATAAAAATACATTTCAAAATTTTTTTTAAGACAGATAATAATTAGACAGGGGAACATGTATTACACTGCATTTATGCAAATTCTTGATCTTTTCTACTTTGTGTGTGGAGATTTCAAATCCGGAATTAGTTTTGCGTCTAAAGCTACAATTTTTTAGTCTATTTTTAGCCGAAATGAACAAGTTTTAAAAACTTTATAAATAACAGGAGACAGATGTAATGCTTCGACAAACATCTAAGGGAGTCGGAGCAATTGATGGAGTTGGATTTAATTTTTAAGATTTCTCTTTATTTTGTAAACTGATCTTCCACGGAAAAGAGCTTACACACTTCAAATATTTAACAGGAAATAAAACTAATTAAATAAATACGTGATACACACATCCGATACTTTGAGCTCCGAATGAATAAAACAAAATAACATGAACAAAGCACAAATAAAGGTACATATATAGATATCCTATAGTTTTGGTACACACAATAATCTTTCCCAGTGTCTCAACACAAAATGATAGTAGAAAAATAACGAGACAAAAACGTTGCAAAGAGAAAAGGATTGGTTTAACCAGTAGAAAAGAAGTACAGGACAATTTTTTCAAAATATTCAAGTGGGAAAATTAAAATTTTTAAAAAAATATGGGAAGATTCCCAAGGAAGCAAGGTTGCTTCACGAAGATTAGTGTTGAAGATTTAAAAAGATTAAAAATCAAACGTATCATTAAAATTCCAATTATAGAAGAAGATAAGAATTAAATTCTCATGGAAGATCATTTAATGTTTTGATTTTGGATATGGCTCTAAAAAAAATTCGAAATTCAAGGGTTTGTTCAATTTTACACAGGATTACACTGACATGAAAATATCCAGTTAATTAATATCAGCGATAGTGTTTGTTATGTTAGATAAAGTTTGTTTTTGGTTTAGGATCTAGTTTTTAGTTAATAAGACAACAATCTTACTTCCAGGAAGACTTTGTTTTGGTTGGGTGACTGATCGAGGCTTCATGACGATTCCTTCCTTCGTGACAACGTTGCTGGTCTTGCAAGGCATCTTCATTGCACTGTTTCCTATTACCAATTCCCTGTACACCTTCATGACACTTCAAGTCCTTTATGGAATGGCATCTGGGAGTATGCTCGTGCTATTTCCTGTACTGGTGCTAAAGTATGTGGACATGAATAAACAAGCAGTAGCAATAGCTTGTGTTGGCTTCCTTTCTGGTTTAGTCTCATTCTGCATACCGCCACTCATTGGTAAGAAAAGCTTCAACAACCTATCTACATAATAATACTAGAGGGGCTTAAGGAGAAAAAAGTTCCAAATAAATACTGCACTGAGAAAAAAGTTTGATCAAATTTACCAGAATATGGTAAAATTTACTGTGTTTCTGGCTCTACAGGAATCCCGAAAATCTCGATAATTTTTACCGAAGCACTATGATAATGATTTTTAAGTAAAATTTACAATAAATTATGGTTTTTTTAATACGTGATAAAATTTGGTAATTGTGGTAAAATTTGTCAATTTTAGCATGATACGACATAAAAACTATTTAATCAGTTGGCATTTTTTACTAAATGTTGATGTTTAGTAATAAGAATTATAATTTTGAAAACCAGAATTTCCGGTAAACTGTTGCCATACAAAGGGAAGAATTACGAAATGAATGGTTTAAATACCATATATTTTGATTTTCTAAACTAGAACTGTTTTTGGTTTTTTTGAAATTTTTTTTAACCAGAAATGTTATTACCATACCGTACGATAATTTAACCAGAATTTTTTCCCCATGCATTAGCTTAGTCATAGTATATATTTAGTGAAGAATTCAAAATATTAAAGCAATTAAAATAATAATAATACATCCTATGCGAAAACGAGCTTAGCAGAAGTGAGTCCAAAAGGAATTAAACAAATGAGACAGTGAAAAAATGAAAAAAAATTGGAAAATATGACAACCAAAGCTGACGTTTTCAGGGGATGTTATGAAAGCAAAACCTTTCCTATCGAGAAAGCAAGACGAAGATCTAAAATTGCTTTCTCTGTGCCCCAAAGTTTTTGCCAAAGACCAGGAAAAGAATAGAATGCATAAAATACAATAAAACACAGAAGAATAATAAAGTTTATATTATACAATCACTATATTATCTTCTGTGTTTTATTGTATTTTATGCATTCTATTCTTTTCCTGGACTTTGGCAAAACCTTTGGGGTACAGAGAGGAAAGCAATTTTAGATTTTTGTCTTGCTTTCTCGATAGAAAAGGTTTTGCTTTTATGACATCCGAGGCTGGTACCCCCTGAAAACATCAGCTTTGGTTGTCATATATTCCAATTTTTTTTTAATTTTTTACATTGTCTTATTTATATATTTAGTGAGTCATAAATAGCTTCATTGAAATGCACCAAAACATGTAAGTTGAATTAATAAAACAAAATATTTAATTTTAGGAATAAAAACATATACAATTTAATTTGAATGGTCAAATGTAAGTCGTAAGAGCTACAATGAAAAATATTACACATCGGCATCTCTTTCAAATATATGAACTGTACAACAAAATAAATGCTAATTTACGACCTCCAATGGGTATATTGTTTGAATTCCTTTTAAGCAAGGCCGATGAAGTATTTTCATTTTAATTATTTTATTTATTAGACATGCTTCCTCATTACAATTTGCACATGCAGGCAAGACAATAATTTTTTATTGCTGATTCTGTGAATGTGTTGTTTGAAGTTAAGTTAAATAGATTTAAAAATTTTAATACTTCAATGATATAAATGTTAAAACTATTTTTAATTCGTATAGTATTGCCAATTATCACTATCATCATTATTTATTTAATTTTTAGGTTACTTTCGAGATAAAGTTGGATCTTACGATGGAATGTTCTATTTAACCGGAGGAGTATCCATTATATCAGGAGGAATGTGGTTGCTGGAACCCGTTGTCGTTAAACTTTATTATGGAGACGATTATCAGGAAAAAATTGACAATAAAAACTACTTTAAGAACATCGAAGGGCATGAAAAAGAAGCCAAACCAAGCTGATCAGGAGTAGAAGAAACCCTTGAAAACGTACCTGACATGTTCTAGCTCAGGGAAATTGAAACAGAGCTTTATTTTACTTTTAATGATTTAAAGTTTCAGTTGCACATCAGAACTATTTATTCTCTCTCAACGCTTTCAACGAGTTAAAGCAAGAAATATTTATGTAATGGTTTTTACTGTTTTTGTATTAAATTAAAACTTTTTATAATTGTAAAGTGTCTTTGGCATCGCAAAATTTGAAAATCCAGGACATAATAAGAGAGTATATTCTCCGTGAAGAATTAACACTATGCAGATTCATCTGTTTTCTTCTTCAGTTGATTCTAGAAAAATTTACACAAATTAAAAAAAAAAAAAAAAAAAAGGAAATTTTTTTTTCAAAAGAACACCGGGTATTTCAATCAGAGGACATGAAGTTCGCGTCATTAACCGCTCTCCACACTGAGAAAAAAAGTATGGTCAAAATTTCCAGATACTGGTAAAATTGACTTTGCTTCTGGTTCTATTTTAATAACGAAAAACTCAGTGATTTTTACCGAAGAGCTTTGGTTATGATTTTGGAAAACAAAATATAGTTTTAAATATGTTATAAAATTTGGTAAATAAGGCAAAATTTGGTAATTTTATCATGATACCTTAAAGCATGGCTTAAAAACCATTTATTCGGTAAAATTTATTTTTCAGTTCAGAATTTTTCACTTAATGTGTGATAATACGAACAATAATTTTTAAAAACAAAGTTTTCACTAAACAGTTATCATACGAATGGAAAAATTACCAAAATAATGGTTTAAATACCATATCTTTTTTTTCTACCAGAAATGACATTACTATAGCAAAGCGTTTTTTGTTGTTTATAAGTATAATTTTTCATTAGTGCAAAATATTTAAATTTGTTTTAAAATGACAAAATCATAATGATTTTCAGAGCCTAAACTGTGATTGTTTATTTGTTGCTTAAATATTTTTACCTCATAAAGCATATATTTTTAAATTTGAAATTGATATTGTTATTCCATAAATAATTATAAAAAGTAGAGATTAACAATAGATTATTTTTTGGTCAAAGCAAAATACTTTAAATAAAAAAAGTTATTTTTCACAAAATTTATTTTTGTGCACGAAGTTACTTTTATTCCTTTTAAAGGAAGCACCGAGATTTAAGTAACCTATTTAATTTACCATTGTATAGTAAAAATAAAGAAAACGCATCTCAGCTTTACTTTATTTTTAAAAATTTTCTTTTTCTTTAACGATGAAACACACACTACAAAAAGATAATCAATTGCTGTGGACAATGAGAATAAAAGAAAGTCAGTGCAACAGTAAAACATTTAGACATAATTTTCTTAAAAACGTTAAAAGGCACAACAAAAATCCCAAGGTTTTTAACTAATTCGTTAAAAAAAGTTGTAAAATCTGCTTAAATATGTTTTTTTTTACATAATTGTGTTTACAAAATGCCCGTACAAAAAATTTTTCATTTCGTATAATGTGACTTTTTACAGAGAGCTGAAGCATAACTAAGGAGCAAGGTTAATCAATCTTATTATTTAGAATTTTATAGGAAGCAAATCAAATCTCTACGACATTCGAATGAAGGAACAATACTAACAATGCTACAAAAATACTCTACAATGTATCAACAGAAACATCATGTGAATTAAGTTTAGTTGTTTTATGACTGAGAAAACGTCTAAAATTATTTTGACCTCCCCCCATACAATACTTTTTATTATTTGCAGTAGGGTCTTCGCACACAATGAGAGACTCCTTGTTTTTTTTTAATGTTATTTAGCTTCAATTTGAATTTTTTTTCTTTTACAAAATAATAAAAAAATAAGTTGGTGGCAGCTCCGTGTGAGGCTGGTCATCAAAAAGTAGCACCTCACTGGCCTCACGGATTTAGAAGTCCTGAAACATAGGAAAACGATTTTGTTTAGATTTTCTGAAGCATAAAGACATTATCTAAAAAGAAGCATAGCGGTTTTTTGATATTCGCAAAATTACCAAAATGGCGACAGCTTAAAAAGTTAAGTTTTTCATTAAAAAAATATTCATTAAAATACTAATATAAAATCGAAATATAAAAATATCAAAAAAATCCTATGCTACTTTCTAAAGAATATATTTTTACGTAATTTAAAATAAAGAACAGCTTAATTCGCTGTATAGATCATGAGAAAAACGTTAGGCCAGGTCAAAAAACAGCGTTTTGAGAAAAACGTGTTTAAAGTTTTGACTTATGGTAGGGGAAAACGTTTAATTTCATATATATAATGGTCGATAAATAAAATGCCTTATATACAGTCAACAGAATGGATGAGACACAAAAAGAATGTCGCCCCTCCTAATCCAGCCGAACGGGCCCTTCTACCTGCTTAGCGACGACTCTCTATTTTCCGGCATAACTTCCAAACGAAGTTAGGTACCGAGAAATCGTTTTAGACAGATATTAGGAAGGGTACAAAGATTCGAAAAATGCAAAAAAAAATTTTTTCGAATTTTTGAAATATTCAGGGTGGGGTTCCCCCTAAATCAAGGTAGACAAAAGCTTTGACATTTAAGAAGACATGGTGACATTAATTTTTACTAAAACGCAGCGAGGCAAGAAATGTAGTTAATTTGGAAACAGAAAAACTAATTAAAAGGATTCTTTCTTTCAATATAAACGAAAATGTAAGAGCTAATTAAAAATGATGGGTTTCTGTCACATGGTTTGGGTGTGGAGACTTTAATCAGTTAATTATTTTTACATTGGCTTATAATTACACTGAAATAGTTAAAGGTTTTAATCAATTAATTTTCATCGGTGTTTTCATGTAAAATGGTTTTGGATGTTTATACCAAATATTGTGCTCATATATCATCTTTCACATTGCTTTTAGGATGACTTATGGACATTGGTATTTAAAGGGCTTCATGCATCAGCATTTATTTCTTTTCTACTTTCTAATAATAAAAAGACGTGTTTTATTTTCTTATAATTTAAAAAAAAAAATTTTCTACGGAGTATAGTGCTTTTTATATTTTAAAGAGCAAAAATTAAAAAAAATTTTTTTTTCAGGACCAATCTAAATGTTTATTTAACGTATAATTTTCATTCTTTATTTGAATCATCTTTAAAAACTAATTCCTTGATCACTCTGAATGTTTATTTAAATATACATTTCTTCACTAATTTAAATGTCCTTCGTGAACTTATGCGCTTAAAAACATAATAAGCAAATACAACAATGCTGTGTTGTTAAATTCAAACTTCCGTTGGTCCATATGGTCCTAATGTATCTCTTTAAGATAAACATTGTAGCTTGAAGATGATAATGTCTTTCTCCGGTATAAATCACTGTACAGACAAAGTTAAGCAGAACCACTTTACAACCTTAGTCAACAGTTATTTAAAAAATAATTTTTTTCTGTCGCAAAATAGTAAGTAAATATTTAGCAACGTAAAAAATAAATATAAAATATTGTTGAGTTCAGCTTTAACATCTTCACTGCCTCAAACTTGAAGCACTTGACCTTGTCAGAGACATCTTGATTGTTTTTTATCTGCCTTTTAAGTTCAAAAGAGGAAATGACAAAAATTTAGGGATTGTAATTTTTCTTTTCGCACATTTCAATTACCGTCCTTCTTACCTAAATCCTATGCAAATATTGTGTCGCCGATTAACTTCCTTCTTTTCAAGAGTTGTTCAGATAACTTACATGCCAGTACTGTACATTTTTCAAAACAGTCGAGCTTCATCAAAACTCAATGAGTACTAAATTTGAACCGTTAGTGCTGTAAGATCGTTGAAAATCAAGATGGTGAATTTGGAAATGCCCGATGAAGGGTGGGCATGGGTGATTGCTGGTGCAGGTTGTATGATCAATATGCTGTTATCTGGATTATCCAGGATGATCGGTATTTTGTATGTTTATGTTTTTCAACAGTATAATGTAACGAGACAGGAAGCCTCTTTCCCTTTTGCTGTGAGGAATTCTATACGAATGTGCTCAGGTGAAGTATTGATGAAATTGGTTTGGAATTTTATCTAAAATAGGTTAAAGAACACTTTATTGAATAAATCTTCAAAAACAACCATTTTGTTTCTTGCAAATTTCAATAGTTTAGATTATCTTGATTTGGCTTAAGATTTGAATTTTTTTTATTTCTTTCTCTCTGTTTTAATCATTTTTGTGTGTGCAAGCATTCTTTCCGTTTAGCACTTCAATTTGAAACTTTCTAAGCGTAAACATATTTTTCGGCCGGCCAGGTGGCCGAGCTGTTAGCGCGCCTGACTGCGAAGCCAATGGCTGCAGGATCGAATCCCGATCTGGGCATGGATGTTTCTCTCTCTTGTGATGTCCTCTGTTGTGTGTGATGTTTGAATGTGGCCCACCCTATAAACAAGTTTGTGGCAGTGTGGCGTGGGCAATGTTACTCGCCTCCGTGACTTTGGTTCACAGGTGGCCAATGGGTAACGCGAAATGAGTAACAACTCTGGCATCTTCTGAAGCGAAACGAATAAAGTTCAGTAACTGCAACTGATTAAGAAAAAACATTTTCCTATCACAATAAATTTATACAAAGATGGACAAATTTATTGTACAATAAATGCAATTTATTGTACAATTATGTAATAGATTTTTTTGTAAGAATCGGAAGATTTCAATATTATTTTCTATACAATTTTGTAAGTAGTAATTTGTATACGGTCCCTATAACAATGAATTTCTATAATAAGAAATGTATTTGTATATTCACTATCACATAAAATTTTAATAAGGTTGTTTTGTAATAACCACCCTTAATACTCCTTTCGAATCCTTATCAAAACAGTGTGGTGTTTAGGAGTCATAAACTAATATATAAATAAAAAAAGAAAACAAAATATTTCAGAATCAGCAACAATCGTTTTTGAGATGGGGAAAAGCAAAACAGGAATTAAAATTATCAAAGATCATTAGTAAAGATCGAATTTCGTTAAGGAACTGCTTTTAAACTTCTACATGAAGAAAAAAAATCGGTTTTAGATTATTTTAATCTTATTTTTCCTCTTCGTGACCTTAAAAGAAAACAGTTTAAAAGCACTTTTGATTTTTATCACTTTCAAAATTATAGACATCTAATGTTAATATTTTTTTGTCTAAATTTTCTTTAACCTAATAAAAGCATGCTCAAGACAGAAAAAGAAAGCCGTCACCTATATTTTTAAATTCAGAAATGCTTTTTGTTTGTTTATTACCATTAAAATTTCCAAAAACGTTTAATCACAAATTTAATATAAATTGATACCTTTATATGACTTAAAATATAATACCTCTAAAGTTGTATCCAATGAATTCTAATTTAATCTTATAGATGTAATAAAATGAAGAAAATCTTAGAACACAAGTTTTCTTTTAAATTGAATGTGCTGTTTCTTAATGTTAAAGAAGCTTATTTGCCTATTTTTCTCTTGGTTTCTCAATCCTTAAATGCATATTATTAATTACACTATTTAGATAATAAAATGGGTTTTACTTTAAAAAAATAAAACAAAAATGATTAATTTTTCTTGAAAAATTTTCGAATGTGATACGTCAACAAAATTTGCTTGAAGCCAAATATTTTGGCATTATTTTTCCTTTCCCAAACTAATTAGTACATCTAATAGCCATGCGTTTTATTTACGTGTATGTTTAAGAAAAATTAAAACTAATAGTGGAATCCAAAGTCATTTAGTAATATAAATCAAATGAAAAAAATGCAGCATCTTGCTGTACAGAAACTACATTCGCAATCATCGATAACTAGAAATGACGATATCTAGAGACACCAATACTTATAAAAAAACTCACAAATCTTTTATACACTTCTAGTAAACAGATGGCAGCCTCTCATTGGTTTTAAAAAAATAATTATAAAATGTCGTCATTTACACGTAACTATTTGTAATGAATAGCTATTTCCTCAACTGAAATTTTGCTGCCCAGTTCTTAAGAGTCAATAGAGAAACCAAGCAGCCAAAACGCTGCGTGTTAATCAGGGTAAATTCAATGTTATGACATTTATTTTACTTTCGATGCTGAAGTTGTAACGCAGGGAAGCTATCTTCTAACGAATGCGTTAGTTTTAAAGTTTAACTTGAATTTAAAAGCATTGTAGGCGTCGCCATTGCAGTCTGCTTTTCATGAATGTGGTGAAAATCTATTATTTTACATACCACACCATGTCATCATTTATATACATCTAAGAGCCATTCCATTATGACCACCCTGCTAATAACATGTAGGACAACCTTTAACCCTCAAAATTGCTAGCACCCGCTGTGGCATTGATTCCACAAGGTGCTGATAGGTAGTCTGAGGTATCTGGTACCAAGCGCTCACCAACTGGTCCTGCAATTCCCTCACATTGCGAGGGGGTAGCGTGGCAGCACGCATTTGGTTTTCCAAGTAGGACCACAAATGCTCTATTGGATTAAGGTTAGGCGAATTTGGGGACCAAGACATGACTTGAAAGTCACTGGAATGTTCCTTGAACCAATCCATGACGATTCGACCTTTATGACATGGTGCATTATCCGGTTGGTAAACACCATCCCCCGCAGGAAAAACTGTTGTCATGAATGGGTGAACCTGGTCTGCAACTATGTTCAAGTAGCTTACAGACGTCAGGGATTGTTCTATGAGAATTTATGTGCCCCATGAAAACATTGTTCCTGGGTGAGAAACCATGAAAACCTGGGCGAGCCCATTGTTATAAATGGAGGGTGGTCATAATGTAGTGACTCTTCGGTGTATTTTATTCTTAAGATTCAATAGGAACCAAGGAACCAAATCTGTCATGTAAATTCCATGTTACGCCGTTTCATGGGGTAGAAATTTTTATAGCCAGTAGTGTGTTTAGGCTATTAAGAGTTACCCTGGCTACAGGGTAATTATTGCTTACTGTGGTATATATTGCCCTCTACTAGTTTTTGTAGTAATGATATTTAAAAGCAAGAGTTTTTGGGAAATGGTTATTTAAAATTGTGAGTCCATACAGTGTGAATAAAAAAAAAGAGTACCCTGAATAACTCTTCTGATCTAATAATCAGATTTTCATATTCTAAGTCTAATCTTAATGGCTCGAGGTGATCTCAAATATTCTAATTAATAACTGCAGACGATATTTTAAGTTACGAAATCTGACACATAAACGTACTTTCTCTGAAAAAACATTCCTTCTTTTCGACGCATTCGGATTTCTGACCCCCGAAATATAAGGGGTGACCGCAGTCTGGGAAATATGGTCTCAATAGTTTGGTCAGGAGAGAGCTCCAAAGTTTTTATCATTTGATGTTAATTTTACTTCTTGTGCGTATATCGCTATAACTCGTGAACTTTTTAATCCATTTGAAAAAAATTTTGCACGCCATTATAAAATTCGTTTATTCAAAGATAAACGAATGATTTTGTTATCCATGTAAAAAAGAACTCTTAATAAATATCTATTATTTTTTATTATTTTATTTGAGAATGGTCGAGAAAATTTTGAATTGTAAAATATAAAATTTTTTGCATCATTTTTAAGGAATAATTTTGCATGGCAAAATACAAAATATGAGCAAAATCGGGGGAATATTTCCTGAGAAATTGAATTTCAAAATAGCCAGGCATTTAAAATCCAATTACTCAGGAGCTATTCAACCGATTTCGCTCAAATTTCACAGTTTGCCATGTAAAATTACATACTTTGAATTGATATAAAAAAATGTATACCTTCAAATTCAAATATTTTTCGACTATTACTCTATAAAATAATAAAAAGTAATAAATATTTACTAAAATTTATTCTTTGCATGGAAATGTCTTTGGATAAACAAATTTTAAAACTGTGTGCAAAACTGGTACAAACCAGACGGTTTTTAATTCTCCTTTTAATACATTTCTATTCTCTTTGTAAATAGAATAGGTATCTCAAGCTTACGCGATTTCACCACTCAAGACACTTTTCCTCTCTCCGTCCCAATTGTTTCGTTAAACTTTCCCCTTTCTCCAGTATATTCAAACCTCTTACTGAACCGTATTGCAGTAGGGAATAAAGCAAGATTCTCCGAAACCATGGTAACAGAGAGGGGGAATTTGTGGAGAGTGAGGAAATTACGAAACTTTGAAAAGCCTATTCTGTTTACGAAGAGTATAGTACCTTATTAAAAGTATTATATGCTTAAATACAGTTATGTACCTATATTTATTACAATTAATGTTTAGAAGTGTTTAGTAAAAAATAAATTAAGAAAAAAAAAACTAAACACCTACTGACATTGTTTTGCTGCTTTTCCATGTATTATTTGGAGGATACATTAAAATTTGTGTTATGGTTTCACTATTAGGTCCATTGGTTGGTATCGTAGGTCAAAGTTTTGGCATACGGACAGTGACATTCTGTGGAGGAGTAATCGCAGCACTAGGGGCAGCGCTGTGTTGCATTGCACCGAATATAACCTGGCTGACTGTTTTTTGGGGTGGAATGCATGGTAAGAGGTTAAATAATATATTTTATTAACAATTAATCATGATGGGTATCACGTAATAACCACCTTTAATATATTTTTTCGAATCCTTGTAAAAATAATGTATGAAAATCAATGCACATTAGAGATCTCTCATTACTTTTTGAGGAACCAAAAACATCTTAAATTATCTACTGAGATCAATAAAACAAAAGAGGGCTTGGATAACACGTTTACTCGAGGATGTATCGTAAAAGGGGTTCGCAGCGAAAGGCGTATGAATTAGAATTATTTTTTCTTCCATATAAACTTCCGATCCTTATTGTGGTAGTTCAATTTTTACAATTATTTAGTAAAATAAGCCGCAATGGCTCAGGAGATAGATTGCTTGCCTATCAATAAGGAGATTCAGATTTGAATCCAAGCGGTGGCTGGTATATTCGCGCATAAAGCACCCGACTAGTACCGATCGCAGTGCTGATGGAAAATTTACTTTAAAAGATGTAAGCTGAGGTCACTTCCCCTACTTGCCTACTGAAAATTCATCAATGATCAATCGGTTACTTGCAGCAACCAATTAGTGACGTTTCCGTTGGAATGGGAATCAGAATTGTTCTATAGGAACAGTGTAATTAACTGGTTACCATTCAAGACCACAATTTACAGCAATTGATTGAACTTTACTAGTCAATTGCTGCCTCTAACTTGGACACCTCTATAGGTAAATGAATCATGGGTTCCCCAGCTGTCGGGTGAAGTATAGTAAGATTTCGTGGTTTTCCTCTCGTATAGCACTTATTCCGATTAGTTTCGCCTCAATGCAATGTTTGATAAAGGAGCTTATTTTTTCTTAAAGTTAGATTTAAAATAAAAAGACTACGGAATTAAACATTAATGCAATTGCAAATTCTAAATGGATTATCTGTTCAATGCTTGCAATCAAACGAAATAAATTATTCTTGAAGAAACATTAGTGAAAGGCTGTAATTACAGAAATTTCTTCATAAGAATTCTAAAAATAACAAGTTAAAGAAATGAGTGATCATCATAAAATTATTTGAAATAACTTAAAACTACAACTAGATTTCTCTATAACTCAATCATTTTTTTTAAAGTTATCAACACAAACTATGCTATATAATATTCCTACCAATATTTAGCATTCTTCTTTATGAATTTATAATATTGATCTCGAGATAACATTTGCACATATCCTGAGTAATTTCCAATCAATTTATATCAATATCAATTTATAATATTCTTCTGGAGATAAAATTTACACATATCGTGAGTAATAGTGACATATGTTTTTTCCAATGTATCTACTTATTTTGGAAAATTCTCAGATAACATCAAGTATTGAGTGAAAAATGATTACGTTTTTAGGTATCATAAAAATGTAGTAACATATTCCATTCAAATCTTAAGTAATTGTTAAAACAAATATAATAATTTTCTAATGTTTCTTATTATTATAATTAACATTGAATCAAATAATTTAAGAAAATGGAACTTATCTTCGTACTTATTTAAAATAATGGAACTAGTAATTTTATTTGAAACAAAGTATTTCATATGAATGAAATGAATAAATAAGATTCAATTAAATAGTTAATATAACCTAAAGAATTATTTAAAAAATTCAACGAATACTAATGTTAAAAAATATTATTAATCTTTTTAAAATTAATTATTTAGTGAGACTAAAAAGAGTTATTTGATTAAATGAATGATTGAACTAATTTCTTTGAAGTGAATAATGTAATTAACTTTAATTATTTAAGAAAATAAAATCTTTGTAATTAATATTACTGAAATCAGTGTATCTATAATTAATATAGCTGTTACTTTTTCGTATTTTTTTCCTTATGATATTTTTTTACAATCAAAAAAATATTATATATGAGTAATAATATAATGTATTTATGCAGGTGTTGGATTTGCTTTTGCTAACACACTCTTCCAGGTAGTTGTAAATCAATATTTTGAGAAATATAGGGCTACAGCATCAGGAATAGCTTTATCAGGAGCTTGTGTTGGAAGTTTAGGTTTTCCTATTTTGATCGAAACTGTGCTAGACACCTATGGACTTAGTGGAGGTTTTCTCATTCTTGGCGGCGTCATTTTGAATGTTCTACCGCCAGCACTCATGCTCAAATCACCATCATGGGTGGAAAATCCTGAAAAATATGCCAGACTATGTAAGTCAAGCTAACTCTATAATATTCTTTAAAAAAATTTTTTTTCTGTACTTTTAAAAATATAGAAGCATCTCTGTAGTATCAGTTAAAAAAAAAACAGTGTTATACATGGAATATCGAATCAGTTAAAAAAAAGTGTTTTTTTCCAAGAAAGTGGTTTTGGTTTAGTTCATAGTGCTTAGTACTATTTGAAAAGTATATCTCAACTTAAACTTCCCCTACGTGAATTTTTTTTCGTAAAAATGCAATTATTCCGGTACGTGAATTTTTGTTCGTAAAAATCCAATTATTTCGATGCGTGAATTTTTGTTCGTAAAAATGCAATTATTCCGTTGCGTGAATTTTTGTTCGTAAAAATCCAGTTATTAAATATGTTAATATGTTTGTTACGTCAAGAGCTCAGGTATCATAATTTTGATCTAGTTGCTCTTGTATAATTTTGATCTAGTTGCGCTTTCTACGTCATTTTGTTAACATCGTTTGGTTTGTCATTTCTAAGTTAACTTTCAAAAAATTGGCTGGCAACAGCATTTTTATTCTTTAAGTTGTTCATTTTAATTTCTTTTAGAATTTGCTCTTTTTTTAGCGAAATGTTTTTTAACCTAACAGAATTCTTTGCCGACTGTTCTCTGTATGTATGAAGAAAATAAAGTAAATATTTAAGTGTTGTGAAAAGAATCCTATTTAGTTGTACAAAGTACTTCAATGTTATTATGTAATATGTTACTATATAAGATTCGCGTGGTTTTTTCTGTTTATTATCCTAAGAATTATACTCTAAGAGTGACTTAATGAATAATTTATAGTGGCTCGCAAAAAAGCTGAAGAAGCAGCCAAGCTGAAAGAATCGGTTGAAACAATTGATACAGATGTTACAATAATTTTGGAGCAACATGAAATTGAAAACGTTTGTAATCAAAAGAGGTTGGCCCGCCAGAGGTCTCTGAGTAACAATCCAGCTGAGGAGCTAGTGTACCCCATTAACAGCAACCATCTTGAAGACACTAAAGGAATTTTCTCACATCTCAGGGGAAATGAAAGTTTTCCAAATTCTGAGGAAGAACAGAGAGTCGTTTGCACTCGATACAAAATGAAACAGTGCCACGTAAGTATTTATTTTTTTCAAAATTTTAGTAACTGTTCTTAAAATTATTTGAACTTTCATTTTCAGGTATTATAAAGGGTACTATCGGGTACTATACAAGTATAAACAATAACTCATAAACTAGAAACAAATATCTAAACAATCGAAACAGCAATCAACACAAAATCCATGTTACCAATTTTTCTTTTTTTTTTTCAAGCCTAGACCTATAATTAACCCCACCGTTTAAATTTTTCAAGCATTGTACTTTATTTTGGAAGTGTGTATTTTTTTTTCGCTGATGCTTTTCATTCCGTAAATATAAACAGGCAACAACTATTAGACCCAATAAATAAAGATCAATAAATATAAATATTCGATAAATCTAAGCAATTAATTAACATAAACAATCAATAAAAGAATAACTAATATAAATTATTATAATATAGATAATATAAATAATCTATGTAATATAAATAATATTATATTTATCTGTACAGAAATAAATATGTATAAATGATTAAAAGAATAATCAACAAGACAATATGTTTGCCATTTTATTATTATTTTTTATTTTTAAACATAAACTTAGAATTTGTGACGATGTTTCTAATTTTTAAGTGTTGCGAGTCACGATTACACTGTGGCTAAAGCATTAAGCTGTCATTGTGAAGGACTGGGGTTCGAATCCCAGTGACGGCTTGGAGCTTACCAAGCAGTTTCTAGTCGATAGGTACCTGCCTTCAGGAGTTCTGTTGTTGTTTACACCAAGTTAACCTTCAATGCGAAGGCGAGTAAAACTTTCAGAGACTTTTTGTAATAACGTATTCTATTTTAAATGTTCACCTACGCATGTACTGCAGCAAACGCGGAGTTACTGCAGAATATACATACGTGAATCAAAGAGACACGAGGTGATACAGCGTTAACAAAGTTCATGTTTAGTATCATTTGATTCTGCATTTAGTAAATTTAATTTAAAATGATTTTGCTCTCCCCATCGTTGTAAATAACTTAGACATTTACATAAAATGTTGCTTTGCTCTGCTTGTCTCAAGGGGAAACTTTTTAAGGAGCTTTGAAAATTAAACAAACTTTTGATATTTAATACTCGACCTTTTCGTAGAGTATTTAGCAGAAAGAAGAGTACAAAACTGCAAAACTAAATGGTAACACAAAACTATCAATTTAGATACGTAAACTTTATAAACAAGGTAATTGCAACCTTAAGAAAGTTAAATATAAAGGTTCTTCTTAGTTAAGAAACTTTAGAGCAATGTGACTTCGATTTACAAAATTTGCAAATTTACAAAATTTACAAGACCCCATGTGCTGAAAACGTGAATCACGAGTTCGATCCTGATAGCCGATGAAACGCTTGGAGTGTGTATTCAAACGCACGCTTTGATTTTGTCGAGACTGATTGGTGCAGTATAGAAATTTGAGAAGAGATATACTAACTCAGACGCGGTTCATAGCCTCAGACCGAAATAAAGATTACAAAACTTTCGTATCATGACTAATAACAAATAGAGCCCTGAAGCACAGAAATAGACTCTTAACCTTTCTTGGATGATGTATACAAATTGTATTAGGGACACACGTACAAACTTTTTATTGATCTTTTTTTGTTCGCAGCAACAGCTAATAACATTCTATTCTTAAAGGCACAGTACACAACAGTAAGGGCACAGTTAACAACATAGGAAAATTTAAAAAAAAATTATTTTATGTATTTCTAGATAGTTTATCCCCTTAGTATTATTTAACCAAATAATTGAATTGAGTTTTGAAAAAATGTAAAAGTTACAGCATAATATGTCGAGCGAGGCAGGACACGCTGTGACATATATAATCATGCGAACTTCTCCGCTCAGTTGATTAATTCCCCCATTTTATCAAAACATTTTAGTAAAATTCTATTATTTTAACTATTTCATTGAAATAATTTGTCTAAAATATGTAAGGAAAAGAAAATGGTACTTTTAATACAAAATATTTGAACTTATTTAGCTGAAATAATTTTAATGAAGGTTGCAAAGGGTTACTGATAATTAAATATCAATTAGAAATATGTAAAGAGAAGCCCAGCAGACAAATGACTGCAGAATTTCAAATGAAGAGTAGAACTCAAAATGGAGATGACTGTAGAATTTCGGTTGCTACTGTAAAACACATGATGGTAGATCGTGAGGGTAGGCATCACATGAGGGTAGATCGAGAAGAAAACGAGCTAGACTAGCTCTTGAGACGCTGGAAGTGATAGAGAAAAAGCATCTTTTTAACTTGGTATTGATGCATTATAGTTAGTTGCAAAATTTTGTATATTTATATAGATTATTGATCTCAAAATTTTGAACGCAATTTTCTCGGAACTGTGTTTCTCTTACTTGCTGTAGCTCTAACTATTACAATTTTCATCAGATTTACTTCAAACTTTAACACAATGTTCGCAGTAAATATAGTTTTCATTGCACGCTTCAATTGGGTTGACTAATTTTGAGTAATCTTTAAAAATATAACTTATTTTAGGTCATTTTTTAAATTCTTTTTGAAACTAACAACGTTTTATGAAAAAAATTTAGTTTTTAAAAATTTTAGGTGCAATAAAACTGTAGTTTAAGGAAATCAAATTATTAATCAATTAATTGATTAATTTTTTTTTTATTCGCAACATGATAAAATGAAGATTATAATGTGTAAAATAAGATAGAAAAATACTAAGTTAAATTTATCACAATCATCGCAAAATTCATTAAGAAACCATTTTTTCTTACAGGTTTCAACTGTGAAAATAATGCAATATTTTTCAATTTTTCAAAATAATGCAACCCTAAAAATAATGCAATATTTTTTATTCAAATTTGAGGTGTGTTGGCAATCATTCAATCAAAAAATAAAGTATTTATTTCTAGGTTTCTCCCACCCTCGAAGAAGAAGAAGAAGTAGAAAACAATGGGCAATTGCACACGATATCGGAACAAGTGGCTGAAAAAAATGGCGACATACCACCGTCTTCTGAAAGCCAAACCAAAACAAAGGGAAACAGAACAAGTGTCTTGGACACCATCAAGATGATGGGAAGGGTTTACAGCAATCCAGTTTACATCCTCATAAGTGTGTGCATGTCAACATACATAGTTATTTTCATTCCAATTCTGACTGTGCTTGTTGATTATGCCATAGATAAAGGAATCGATGAAAGTTATGGGAAATACCTCATTAACGGACTTGCTCTCGGAGATTTAGTTGGTAGGTACTAGCTTCTAACATTCCACATAATTCTACTCGGAAAGAATGATTTTATGAATTATTTAAAGTTTCAATAAACAAGTAGCAAATTTTACTTAAACTTCATAAGTTTTTATAAAAAAACATAATTTTCTTGGCCACTAAGAGACGACAAAGCCAATACTAGTGATAACTTATATTAATTTGAAATTTGCATTTTCGAACATGGGTATAAGCGAAACACAAGCAAAAAAAATTTATTCATCAAGTTCAAAATTTTTTGCACAGATAGTTACATAAAAGTAGGGTAAAAATTGTAAATTTTGAAGTGTTGAGAATATTATAAATTTGTAATTAAAAAAATTATCCGTGAGAGAAAATTTGATAGAGTTGGTTTCATATATTTTTAAAAACATACCCTTATAGGTAAAGTAATTATTTTATTTAAATGTTTTTAAGAATTATAAGACTCATTTTGATATTTTAAATCAGGGTAATACGTAATAGTAAGCAAACGTTTTCATTTATTTCAGACAAATAAAATACTTTTTGCAAATTTCATGATTTTTTCAAAAATTCTAATAACTTTTTAAATGATCTAAATTTAAATTGAAAATTATCCTCAGTCCCAATGTATAGAACATAAAGTTTAATAACTAGGTCGTATGCAAAATATATTTCAAATAAATAATACGAATATGCTCTCAATATTTTAGAAATGCCAGTTGGGTGGCCGAGCGGTTAGCGTGCCTGATTGCGAAGAAAATAGTTGCTGTTTCGAATCCCGCTCAAGGCATATGTGTTTTTCTCTGCGTGTTGTTCTGTGATGTGTGAATGTGGCCCACCCTATGAATGGGTAGTATTGCGTGGTAGTGTAGCATGGGTAATGTTGCTCGCCACCGAGACTGAGGTTAACAGGGGCTCACCGGGTAACGTTAAAAAGAAGCATTTCAGAGGCAAAACTCAGTGCCTGCTGTTAAAAAAAAATATTTTTAAAATTTTCTTGGGCAACAAGAAAGAAAAAAAGCAATAAAAAGTCCATGTTTTTTATAAACCATGTAGATTTTTTAGAGACCATATAGATCCATGCTTTTTCTTAAAGAATTCATGTTTTTTAGGAAGGCTTGGTTTTGGTTGGGTGACTGATAGAGGCATCATGACCATTCCCGCTTTCATGTGTGCAATGCTTGTGTTACAAGGAGTCTTTATCGCTCTCTTCCCAATGGCCATGTCACTTTATGCTTTTATGGCAACTCTTGTGCTTTACGGAGCGGCAGCAGGAAGTATGTTGGTGCTGTTTCCGGTACTAGTACTCAAGTATGTGGATATTCACAGTCAATCAGTGGCTTTAGCAAACGTCGGATTTCTTTCAGGATTAGTTTCCTTCTGTGTACCACCAATGATAGGTAGGTAAAAGTGAATCATGACAAGAAAATTCCTTGAAATCTAGATAATATTATTCAGGATAAGGGCACAAGTAAACAAACATATTTTAATGAGGAATTTATATTTTTGATACAATTACACACATTTAAATAATTGACGCATAGAATTAAAAAAAAGTACCTTGGATTTTTTTTTTCAGTTTCGAACTTTTGATAAATGAGATGAAAAATATCTAATCTGTTTTTTCCTCATTTCTCAGTTTCACAAATGAATAGTTCTCAATGCTCTACAAAAATGCCAAGTTCTTGCAGTGCTTTTTCGGCATAGTTGTCTTATAAACAGTATCTTAGGTGCGCCAATGGCTAATGGTCACCATAAACCATGCTATTTTTTTTCTATGAGGTTACGCCAATAAAAACTGTTTCTAAGCCATTTACAGCAAAACGTTGTAATAAATTTAAGACAGCATTTTTGCTTCATTTGGAGCTAGTGACGGTGTTAAAATTCAAAACGGACGGACGCTATATTACGATGGTGTGGACAATAAATAATTAGGCATATTCCATTATAATTAAATAATCACATTTATTTAAAGTTATCTTATATTGCTAACATGAGCCGCCATGGCTCAGAGGATGGAGCATTTGCCTTGCAATGCGGTGAACCAGGTTCGAATCCCAGTCGATACGAATTTCGCATCCGGCTTGCAACGACCACAGTACTGACGTGAAATATCCTCAGTGGTAGACGGATCATGGGCTAGAGTCCCCTTGCAGTCAGGCTAACCGTGAGAGGTTCTCGTGGTCTTCCTCTCAATGTTACGCAAATGCGGATTAGCTCAATCAAAAAGTCCTCCACGAAGGTATATTTCTCCCAATACTCTATCCAGGAGTTCCCTTGTCTTCTGGATTTGGTTCAAAATTACAAGGCTACAGAGTTGAACTTTAGTAGTCGTAAACCCATAAAAAATTGGGTCGACTGTTCAACGACGGTTATAATATATTGTTAACATAAAATACTTTAACTAATTAATATATAAAAAAAGGACTAATTGGTATGGAGAGATTTTACCCATACTGCACTTCATAGCGTCTCTGTAAAGCACACTGCACTGCCTCTCTATTTCGGATCTTATATAATATACCTTTTTTGTTCGATATAACTATTGCTAAACTTTATAATGGTCAAAAAGTTGATCAAACTTGAACTATAAGCTCGTGATTAACCTTTTCGACACGTATTTCTCAAGACTTTACTCAAGAGCGTTTATTTAATTGTGTTAAAGTTCTGTGTGCTAATGGAAGTTCCTTCAATATTTACAATCTGATCAATTATTTTTGGAATTTACGATAAAGCTATTTTAAATGTTTAGTTGTGATTCTGCAACAAGTGAAGATAAGCGTCACAGTAATGACATTACAGTTCAAAATTTAACCGTCATACATAAACTCAAAATAAATTTTACTTTATTTAGTTTATGTATTATTTATTTTAATACATAAAATAGTTCAGAAAGAATAATTAAGACCCAGTCATTTATCTGTGTAAACCCAATGCTATAAATTAGGCAATATTTGATTGGAATAAGTTTATACCGTATTCTTTACCATTATAAAACATTAGACTTGAATTTAAAGTCATAATGTTATTTTTTCGTGATTTTAATTTAAAGTCATAATATTATATTTTCGGGATCATTGTAAAAGATTTTCTAAAAACTGTTTTTTCAGGATATTTCAGGGATTATGTGGGATCGTATGATGGTATGTTCTACTTGGTGGGAGGAGTTTCAGTGATGTCTGGAGGGATGTGGTTGATGGAACCCGTGGTCGTCAAGTACTACTACGGTGAAAGCTTTCAGGACGAATTGAACAACAAAAACTTGTTCCAAAATATTGAAAAACGAACAAAGGAAGAGTCCAAGCCAAGATGATTATGACTTATAACTTATGACTTGTACAAATTTGAAGAAATGAACTTTTAAGCAACGTGTTCTTCTCCATCACTGTTCAGAAATTTTAAGTTATAACTTTGAGTTATTTAGACTCCTTATTCTTTGAGAGCCCATGCTGCAGAAAAATATTGCTTCATACTACAATCCCCGGCCAAATTATTGGACGCACTATAAGATTCTATGTAAAATCTTAATTATCAGGTGGTACTATACAGCTTTATTGTTTTTACGCGGCTGAAACCGGTTTGCACTTAATTATGTTCGTGTATCAATTGGTTTACATTGTGATTTTTTTTGTCGTATGCCTGTTTAGGCAGTGGGGGTGCGATTATTTCTGTTTTTCAGTGGCGCCATCTATGGCCAGGAATTCGACTTCCGCCACGCCATTCACACAACTACAACCCGTTTATAGGGGGGAGGGGTTACATTCGCACACAAAGGAGAAAGGACATAGAACACACACACAGAGAAAAAAACATCCATGCCTTGCTCGGGATTCGAACCCAGGACCTTTCTGATGCAAGGCTGCCCCCTACACAGGCCGGTCGGCTTACGTTGTGATGCAATGCGTTAAAAATAAATAGCAATAGGAAGTATATGAAAAGTCTCCTGACTAAAATCCCATTACATGTATGTTTAAACATAAATGTATTTCATATAAACTCGTGTAAAACATGTAATTACTGAAACACTACAGGCGTCTGGTAATTTGGTGTAATTATTATAATATACTAATATAGTACCTGATATAATAAATATTCTATATTTATATAATATATCGTCTAATTTATCCACTTGTAGAATTTATATGATGCATCGTCTCATTTAACCCATTGATACACGAACGTAAACAAGTGCAAACCGGTTTCTGTAGCGTAAAAACAATAATACTGTGTAGTATCTCCTAATAATTAAGATTTTACATAGAATCTCGTAATGCGTCAAATAATTTGGCCAAGAAATTTTTAGCAATGTGAATTCCAAGGAAGCTTGGCTGATTTATCTAGTAACTTTCAATAAGTGTAATATCATCTTTACAACCAATTTATTCTTTAAATTTCTCTTTAAATTGATCCATGGAATTTACTATTTAAATACTTTAAGTGTTATGCGTATTAGATTATTAAATTTAAATTTATTTCAAGTAGAAACAAAATAAATCGGAAGAAATGTATCCACAGATTATGAAAAGTTTTATAATTAGACAATGATTAATACTCGTAAAAAGTTTAAAATATTGGAAATTAGCAAATAATAACAGCATAAGAAATATTTACTATTTCGTATAAAATAACCTTCATTAATATACAGGTATGTTTACAATTCAAGTCAAAAATGATGTAATATAAATATAAATAAATGAAGGAGAGGCAATATTTAATTAAGAAATGTGTTTTTTGTCGAATCACTATGGAGGAAGATTAGCTAAAACACATGAAAACCTGTTTGATTGTTAAACGAAATTGAGAGGGAGTGAAATACTTTGAAATTTTATCTGGTAAACAAATTAGTTTTAATTTTCACCTTCCACAATAGTGATTCTTCAGATTTTGATAATGCTTTTATTTTCTCCTTACTTAAATATTAACTTGTGTAAGCCTTTAACTTCACTTCTAACAAGAGTCTTAAAACTTTTTGTTAAGAAATGTGATTACAGATCACCATCTGCATGTGTTTCCATTTGCCAAAATTTTAATGGCTCATAACTTAGTAAATATTTTATTAATAATATTCTAAATTATAAATCCAAAAAAAATTTAGAAAGCAAAAATTTAGCGAATTTCGTTCAGAGAATATTTTATCGAGGAAGAAATTTTTGAAATTATATTTTCTAAAATAGTCCGAGAAAAATTTTAAAAATGTAATATTGTGTTTTCATGCGGAGTGATGCCTTCATTATTTTCTATCCATGTCTTTTTTTGTGAATGTTCAATTACTTTTTGACTTACAATTAAAGAAATTGTATGTATGTATGTATATTATTTGTGTATATTAAAAACTATATCCCAGCTGTATGATTTATTTGTCTTAATTTTAAAATAATTTTTATAAAAAGTATTTAGAATTAATGTTTATTTCAGTGTTAATACTTTATTTTAGTACGTCTAGAACAGTGGTTTCCAACTGGCGGCCCGGGGGCCGCATCCGGCCCGCTAACTAAAATATATTAGTTGTCATTTTTTTGCGGACAATTTTCGTAAAAAATCTATATGGGTTCAAAATACATTTCTAAGTAATAAAAACCTAATTTCCTCGTTCCTGTGAAATTTATCATACCAACGGTGCCAAAAAAGTTATTGATCAGGTTTGAATCCAAGAAAATATTTATTCAAATACAAAAATAATTGTGTATGTTGCTCTTTTTCATTTCATTTTTTTTTTTTTGTATTTTGTGAATATAATTTGTGTATCAGAAATTTTCTCGAAGAAATTCTCCGATTTAACTTTCTGAAACCACTCATTTTGAACGAAAATATTTACACACATATTTGTAAATTTTAAATTTAAAATGTAAATATCTATTCTCTGGTAGTTGCAGCAGACAAACCTCAATTTTGTCATTGAACATTTTGAGTGCTACTATGTAAGTTTTAATACCAACCTTTTTAAAGTTTTATATCTTAACAATTAGATATCTGTTGCACATTAATTGTTTAATACATGGGTGCACATTAAAGTTATTGTAGCCCTAATTTTTTAATATGCAATTAAATATTTTTAAAAATCTACTTCTTATTTTAATTTGTAATTCAATACTTTTGTTTTGTACAACTTGGTAAAAATCTGACAGTAATATTTA
>NC_092207.1:36467174-36495670 GCF_043381705.1 Parasteatoda tepidariorum | reverse complement strand
AAAAAAAAAATATATATATATATAGAAAAAAAATTGCAGCCGCTTAGAAAGTTTTCAAAATTTCACCACGTGCGCTTTTCCTTTTTCTCACACAAAAATTATTAGAATAAAAAAAAGAAGGAAATTTTGCACATTTTAAAAATATTATGTTATGTAAAAGCTATTGAGGCAGAGATTATTTTTTGAGTTATTTTATGTCAAAGTTAATTTCATTTTTACTTTTTTTCGTAATTCAGAATGGTAAAAATTTTAAGCTCGAAAATTATGATTTATTTTAAGCCTCATTATCTCGTGTCCATAAACAATCACTGCGTCTCAGTTTGCTCAAATTTTGAAATAGTTTGGAGTAATTAAATTGTTTATATCTATGTTTTTTTCAATTTTTTGACGTATAAAAAAACTAATCGGAGAATAATTGTAATTTTTTGCAGCCACGTATAATGATCGAAGTTAAAAAACTTATTATTAGCAGTTAATAAACAGTTTTACTCACAGTTAACGGTTTGAATACCATCTTATTTATGGTTATTTGACTGCTTTGCTTGAATATGGTAAAATAACAATTAAATAAATTGATATTTAAAAATATTTTCCCAGAAATTTCTAAAAGTGTACAAGCATATTTTTCTTCCTTTTTTTTGAAAAAAGTTTGACAAAATATACAACAAAAAAAGTTAATTAACGAACCACTTTGAATAAATTTCGATCTAATCATCGGATTGTTCTAGGACTCATTCTTAATGATTCGATTGGGTAACCTCAAATATGCTAATTAATTAGTGCGAAAGATATTTTAAGTCACGAATTCAGAAATTCATATCTATTCTTACACGAATTATTCGTATATATTTTTCTCGTATCATATACTTAGTATATTTAATCGAATTTTAAATTTACGACTTTTTTAAAATTCGATTTCTCAGGAGCTGTTCAACTGATTTTGCTCAAATTTTGTATTTTGCTATGTAAAATTACGAGCTTTAAAATGACGTAAAAAGTTGTATACCTTACAATTTAAAATTTCGTCGACTATTGTTTAATTAAATAATAATGAATAATAAATATTTACTAAAACTTTATTTTTGTATAGAGTTATCATTAGAGAGATGAATTTTTATAATTGTATGAATTGCTTTTAAAAATTCGCTTAAAAAATTCCCGAGATGTAGCGAAATACACAAAAAATTTTTAACTTTGGATCGCTCTCCTGACCAAACTTTGGATCGCTCTCTTGACCGAAATATTTGGACCATATTTCCCAGATTGCTGCTACCCCCTTATATATTGGGAGTCAGAAATTCGAATCCGTTTATTAAAATACATGTTTATTCAGAGAAAGAGTGTGTTTTTTTGTCTGATTACGTAATGTAAAATATCGTCTGCATAATTAACATATTTAATGTCACTCTCTCGAACCATTAAGAATGAGTTCTAGAACGAGACGATCCGATTATTTGATCAAAAGCTAATTAGGGTGGTTCATTTTTTTTTGACGCACTGCACATTAGAAACCACATTATGAATAGCTATAAGTTGTATGTTGAATAAGATTATTTTTACAAATAAAACTCCATTTTTTATCTCTTTTAAATAATTAATGCCTTTTCTTAAGGATCTGAAGGATGAAAAATTAATTTTTCATCATTCAGAAATGAACAAAACTGATGGTTATTAAAATTGATAAGTTTTGGTCAAAAGCCATTAGTGTTTAGGTGTTTATCAGTCTCTTATCATTACATTCTTGCCATAATTTGTGAAAGCACCCTTAAAGCAAAGAATTTAGATTACTTAATTGCCAATTAATTTAAAAAAATGTTTGCTTGTTCAAATTAATTTTGAATGTTTACTCTATGAAATAGTGGCAATATTTCTATAATAACCACATAATATGTGTTGTCAATTCGATGGATGTTGATTAAACGATTCGATAAACAATAACAAACAACTTTATTTTTAGTTATGATAATGAGAAGATGTTCTCTCGTTGATGGTTACATACATTATCCTTCTCTGGTTCAATGAGCGCATGCGCATTCCTAAAAAGTTACAGATGGCGCTGCTCCAATATGTTCATATGTAAACAATTATTTAATCTTTCAAGTAAAAAAAAAATATGTTTACTTATTCTGTAATTTTTTAATGATAACGCAGAGGAACAAACTTTTTGTCACATTTGTACAAATCCTTGATCTTGCTTAATGCGGATGTGTAGATTTCAAATCTGAAAGTAGTTCTAAGGCTACAAATTATTTTTCAAATGGCATTTTTAGTCTATTCTTCTCACTATGTAGAGGTTTAAAAACGTTATAAATAACAGGACAAATGTTGCGAAAAACGTCTAAGGCTGTTAGTATCTATCATTAAAATTGGATAGAAACCCATGCTAAGAAATGTCTCTGTACGCAGCTTAGGGCGTCTCCTAATTATTACCTTTTCAAAAGCACACGAAAAAACAGTTCATAATGTACGCATTACGCTCTAATGGCTTATCACGACATTTTCGTGTGCGGGTTCTTATGCACTTTTAATCCTGATGCTGTGCTCTAAATTTTGAAGAGGTGTGTCGCAACATTCGCACCACTCCCTGTTATTTTATAACGTTTTTAAACTTCTACATTTTGAAAAAAGAATAGACTAAAATGTTATTGAAATACTGTAGTTTCAGTAGAGAAAATGATTTTCCAGATTTGAAATCAGCGACGTGAAAATATGCAAGATCCGTTAAAAAATATCATGCAAAAGAGAAAGAAATGTTCCTTAGTGTAATCATTGCAGCTTGAAGAATGTGATATCTTTGTTTTGTATAAATCGCTTAGTAGGTAATCTCTCTAGACAAAAGAAATTTCGCCTGCTTGAGAGAAATCATGAAAAGCAAATTTTTAAAATCACGGAAATCCACCAGTAGACATGGATTCGGCTATAACCTCAAGGTTTTGTAGATACGTCTCATTCAGTTAAGGCCACTCGCTGAGGATTTAATCGCAAAATTCCACTAAAAGACGGAGATGTTAATTTCGGTGTTTTATACCGCTGTTCCAACATATCCCGTAGATTTTCCATAAAGGGGTATTTTCTATAAGGGGCTCCATAAGTCAAGTGATTTTGCTGATCAATCGAGATAACATTGGAGTGTGATAGGATCATAAAACCCGTCACATATCCTTCCCGCCTGATGAAGAGGTTGATTCAAATAGAACAACTAATCATCCAGGATGTTATTCGAAACATGCTGCTTCATGTAGGTGGTCATCTCGATCAGCGCAGATAAATTCATTACGAAAAAAAATACCATAAAATAAAAAAAGTAAAAACAAAAATTAAATATGTAATGTTTTTTTTCCTGGTTTCTCTACGGGTAACTAGCTTATTATTTCAGTGAACACATTTTGTTATGCAGAACCATTTAACAACATCCCAGATAGCAGTGTAAGGCTGATTTTAATGTCGGTAACAACGTTTATTACGAAGTCCAACAAGGTTTATAAATGATAAACAAATAAGCCATGCAAGTGTGAAACAATATTAAATTTAATTATGCTGATTTGCGCTTGCATAAACAACCCTTTTTATATTGAGATTGAATCCACCTTTACAAAACAAGACTAGGAAAACCTTCTGAAATCAAGGATGAATCAGCATTCGTAAATTAAATTTTAAAATTGTTCCAAACTGTGGATAAATTCACCTTCTCAAGGTTTATTTTAGATTTTGTGACCATCAATGAAAAAAGGTTTATTTGCGCTTGCAGTTATATACTCTCTTAAGCATTTTAAAAGTGAAGGTTGGCCTAATCATTAAGTTTTCAAAGCAAACAAAATGTTACACAGACAAATCTAGACAAATGAAAAGACTAGCTTTACTAGGACAAATGAAAAAATAGCTAAAAACAAGGTTTACAGTTTTTTTTCTCCAATGTCCACCTAAGGAATGACTTACGTCATACAGGCATCTGAAGGGCAGATTTGTTGGACACTCTTTCAGGGGCACCATATTAGGTGGGCCAACGTTACTCCCACAGTAATGACAGATAGTACAGAAAAATTACTTCAATGCCTTGCCCGGGATTCGAAACCAGAACCTTTCTGCTGCAAGGGCAGTTCCCTAATCCCTACACAATCGGTCGGCACAAGGGTTTGCAGTAAAAGCTTAAAAATGGTCGCCTTCTTCATTTGCATGCCTTTATTCATTCAATGCATGCCTTTATTATGATTTTTCTTAGCATGACTTTATTCAGTCTTTAAGGAAACAAGATTGGCATACTAATATTTCTACTAAGTTTTATAAATGGAATAATCATACAACCTTTCAAGTTCAAACAAGAATTAAAATACAGTGTCTGCCGTCATGTTGTCAGCTATTTGGGCATTTTGGAAAATTAATTAAAATAAAGTTTTTTTTATAATAAAATATTTAGAAATATTAAAATATTTAGGATGTTTAAGAACGTAAGTAACTGACAGGAAGTGTAGAAAAATAATATTTAGCCCAATATAATAACATTTTTGCGGTTTCTATCAGGAAACACGTGACCTTGCTAGAAACATCTTGGTTGTTGTTGTTTTTTTTATCTGACTCTAGGTTCAAAATAAGAAATGACACAAAATTTAGGGATTGTAATTTTTCTTTCCTCTTCTTTTTCAATTATCGTTCTTCTCAAAAGTCTTATTTATAATCTCACACAGATATTGCGCCGTTGATTAATGATCCTAAAAAGTTTTTCCTTGGCAGTTATTTATATGAACTGCACATACGAACCATGAGTTCATGCACGTAATGTTTAATTACAGCATTAAGAACCAATGATTATTGAATTGCAAGAGAGTTTAAATCACTGAGAATCAAGATGGTGGATTTGGAAGTGCCGGACGAAGGATGGGCGTGGGTAATTGCTGGTGCGGCTTGCATAATCAACATGTTGTTATCCGGATTATCCAGGATGATCGGTATTTTGTATGTTTACGTTTTTCAGCAGTATCATGTAACGAGGCAGGAAGCGTCCTTACCTTTCTCTGTAAGGAATTCTATACGAATGTTATCGGGTAAAGAACTGAGTTTTATTTAAAATTTTCTTTAAATTGCATCAAACCTTAAATTTTTTTTAATGTTTCATGATGCATTGTGCTTTGGTTAAAATTTAAAAGTAGTTTTAAGCCAAAAAAATTTTTTAAAATTTGTTTTCACGTTTGAATTATTTTTGAAAGAGTGAGTCTTGCTTTTAAACATCGGGTAAAGAACATGTTGGGTTATCGGGTAAAGAACTGACTTTTGTTTAAAAAAATTTTTTAAATTTTATCAAACCGTAAATTTTTTTAAATGTTTTATGACGCATTGTGTTTTGGTTAAAACTTAAAAATAGACTTTAGTCGAATTTTTTTTTAAAAATTTGTTTTCACTTTTGAATTATTTTTGAATGAGTGTTTCTTGCTTTTAAATATCGGGTAAAGAACATGTAGGGTGAAGTACATGTTGGGTTATCGGGTAAAGAACTGACTTTTGTTTAAAAATTTTTTTAAATTTTATCAAACCTTAAGTTTTTTTAAATTTTTTATGATGCATTGTGTTTCGGTTAAAATTTAAATGTTGTTTTAAGTTTACATTTTTTTTAAAAATTTGTTTTCACGTTTGAATTATTTTTGAATGAGTGAGTCTTGCTTTTAAATATCGGGTAAAGAATATGTCGGGTCGGATAAAGAACATGTTGAGTTATCGGGTAAGGAACTGAGTTTTCTTCAAATTGTATCAAATTTTGAATTTTTTAAAATTTTTTTTTGATGCAATGAAATGTTTAGGTTTAAATTTAAAAGTAGTTTTAAGTCAAAAAAAAATTTTTTTTTTAATTTATTTTCCCGTTTGAATTATTTGTGAATGAGTAAGTTTTGCTTTTAAGCATTTCAATTCTAGTCTTTCAAAACTGTGATAACTTCAGAAATAAGTAGAATGATCTCTTTCATAAAAAGGCGTTTTATAGCTTGAATGGCAATTCAAATATTTAGCATATTTAACCATTATTTTGTCACATGACGAAAAAAAGTAGATACACTTTACAAAACAATAGACAGCTACTTACTTAGGATTTTAGAGTTCGATGCCTTATAGAAAATAATACTATCTTGTCAATTTTTATAATATCAACTATGAATGTTTTTTTTATTTTTGTGATAATTGACTGTTGACGCATGTACAGCACGTTATTGGCAATTATCTAACAAAAGCACGTCTTTCCAGTGTAAATGTTTAATGTCTAGTTTTATAAAATTCTGCACTGAACTTATTTACTAAAGTCTTATTAGTTATGTACTGAATTATGCATCTGAGGACCCATGATATGACTTTTGAAGAAGACCATGGTCCATCCATAGTCATTGAAGAAAAAGAGAATAGGATAGATCAAATAAAATTTTTCATTATAATTCATAAAAGTTGTTTATAGTAAAAAGAAAAAGAAAAAAAAAAGAAAAAAAAGAAAGAAAAAAATATAAAATTTTGAAATCAAAACTGTTTTCCGTTTTAGCAGCAGCTTTTAAAAATATTGATTTGGATGAATTTGGAGCTAAAAATACATATTATTAATTTGATTCGATAGGTCCATTGGTTGGCATTGTGGGTCAGAGTTATGGTATTCGATCTGTGACATTTTGCGGAGGAATAGTGGCAGCAGCAGGAGCAGCACTTTGTTGGACAGCGCCAAATATCTTCTGGTTGACAATTTTTTGGGGTGGATTGCATGGTAATATTTTGAGCAATATTTAACAACTTTTATTTAAAAACCCTAAAAGACACTAAAAAGTTCATTCAATGTGCAAGTAGAATATAAAACTTGACCTAAATGCCATTATGACATACCTTTTTTTCTCGCTACGTTCTTCTAATTGCTATGTAATAATTAATAATGCCTTATCTTTTTTCTTACTTTTATTCCTTGCCTTCGGAATAACATTAAAACATATCACGAGGAAAATTAACAATTGGTATAAAAGAGCAGTTTTTGAAAAATATTTTTCCCCATGAATTTGTTTCGACGCGTTTCGGGAATTAAGTATATTATAAACATTCCATGTTATTAAATTACTATATGAAACCTGAGAAGCTATCACTTTAAATGATAATTTCAACAAAAATATTTCTCTTTCTTTTTATAGAACTTTGCCTTAAAATCTTTTTTCTTTTAAATAGTTAGGTTTTTGCATCGAAATGAGTTAATATAGTTAAAATGATATTAGTGTTATTAAAATAATCTTAACCAGTGCAGTTAAGGTTTTGGTGCAATATATTAGTTAAATAATTTAAATAATAGTAATCAACTAATGTAATTAACCTAAATTAAGTAATGTTGCGAATAATAATAAATGTAATTTAAGTTAATCAGTAAGTGATCCCATAAAAATAAAATATTAATATAGAAATTCATAAATTTTTAGATACACATAATCAATTAAAATAATTGCAATTAATAACTTTAAATACAATTAATAAATCAATATAATTAAATTAATTTCTTTTTTCTATTGGGTTAATTAATTTTTACTGCTATGTAATTAAACATTTTTGCCACCAGAAAAAATATTATATATAGGCAATAATATCTACATATTTATGTATAGGTGTTGGATTTGCCTTTGCTAACACACTCTTCCAGGTAATTGTAAATCAATATTTTGAGAAATATAGGGCTACAGCATCAGGAATAGCTTTATCAGGAGCTTGTGTTGGAAGTTTGGGTTTTCCCATATTGATCGAAACTGTGCTGGATTCCTATGGACTTAGTGGAGGTTTTCTCATTCTTGCCGGCGTCATTTTGCATGTTCTGCCACCTGCACTCATACTGAAATCACCGTCTTGGGTGGAAAATCCCGAAAAATATGCTAAACTATGTAAGTGAAGTTGAATTCATTGTTAATTATCTAAAGAATTTTCAGATTTTGAATTTAACCCTAATCTAAATGCATGGCGTAATCTCATATAATGCTAATATGTATTGCAAAATATTACTTTTTAATTTAGTTGCAGTTTAAAAAAAGATAGGTTGTAGTCATCTGTACAGAGAAATATATTTTATTTTATTTTATAACTGTCGTTGAGCAGCCGAACCAATTTTTTGAGTTTACGACTACTAATGTTTAACTATGTAGCCTTGTAATTTTGAAACCAATCCAAAAGTCAAGGGAACTCCTGTATCAGGTATTGGGAGGAATTTGCGTTCGTGAACGTTTTGATGGAACTAACCAGCATTTGTGTTACGTGAAGAGGAGGACCACGAGAACCTCCCACGGTTAGCATGACGAAAAAAGGACTCTAACCTATGATCCACCTACCACTGGGGATATTTCATGTCAGCACTGTGGTCGGTGTAAACCGGATGCGGATTGAGAAATCCGCAACCGGTTTAGATGAGTTGTCACTCTCATAATAGAGCACTGAAAAAGGCGAAGTATTTTTTTTCAATGCGTGGTAAAATGGCAAAGCTGACTCAGAGGAATTCAGTGCCACTCTACGACTAAAAGCTTAACTATTAGTCAGAGTCATATTGAGGAGTTTATAGTCTTTTAGTACTTTAAGTCGAATTTATAAAATGTTGTAAAAGCGCGAGTGAACCACCTGCAATAAGTGTCACATCCTGTAGAATAATTCCTTAGCATATAGTTGGCTAAGCCTACGTCCCATTTCATGCTATTGTAGTAAGTGACAGTGCCTGGCTTCTACTCTGTGCTGTCGTCTACAAACACATTCGCGTGAGCACTATTCAGAATTATGGCATTTCTTTTCTTCAGCTCATATCTATAGACCTATAGTAAGAGTTTTGTTTTGACGAAAATGATGATATTACTAAGAAGTGGCACTGAAAATTGAAAAGAAATTTTCTCTCGTTTAGACGTGCTTTCCCAATATTGTGATTTTTTTAAGGAAAAAAATTTGTCCGCAAGTTTCACAGAGGTAAAGAAAAAATATCAATAGTCCTGCTGTATCCGGAGTTTAGGTACAGCTCCATAATTATATCACCATATTTTCCCCAAGTTTTAATTTTGATTCCAACTAGCACGATTTCTTTGTAGAATTCTATTATTACAGAAATCTATTAAAAATACTTTTACTTCTTTTTAGATTTTATAGGTTGGAATCAAAAATTTGAATTCAAAGTTATTTGACTTGTTCGTCATACGATAAGTCTACATTAGGATTTACATTGTAATAGCTTTTCAAGAAAATTCTTTCTTGCCTAGAATTATAATTAAAATAACTGTTTATAATTAGCTTGTACATATTTTCAGGCGCTATAACGAATTTTCAATTCAATCAGAGCTCAAATAAGCTACTTCAGACATCGAATCTAAGATTATATAAAATGCATGGGAAATAAGTTTGGGATATTTTATTTGACACTGTGGTCTCCAATTTGTTCTATAAATCACCTTTGCAAAGTTAATTTTGCAAAATCAAATCCAGGCTTACATCTTTAGATACTTAAAAAGTTTTTGTTTGAAGTTTAAAATGTTCCTTTTTGGTTTTTCTTAGATATTTCTATGATTATTTGCTTCAGTTATCAATGTAGAAATCCATAATTTAAATTTTGTATAGTTAAAAGCAATTTTAAAAAGTAAAAAAAAAATAATGAGCCCCAAGTATCTTCAAAAACAATATAAGAAATTATAAGAAACGGTTAAAATGCCCCCCAAAATGTTTCTAGTATTAATGACTTGGGGAGGGGATGATATTAGTTTTAAATATCAAAAACTTAAAAACGAGGTAACTTATAAAGTTATAAACGATTTAAACAAGGAAACTTATGGGATTTCTCTTAATTAAACTTAGTAGCATATAAGCGAGCATTTCCAAATTGTTATATTGTTGAGGTATGTGAATCTGTAAATATTATGCTGTTTTAAAAATTATTTGGTGTATTAGGTGGTCCGGAAAGTAATGTCGTTTCGGTGCATTTGACATTTGTTATCTAGATTTTATTTTAAATCAATAATGCATTCACCTTCGTTAGCAACAACCTTTCAATGCCTGATCATAAATGAATCGAAAAAATGAATGCGTTTTCAAGTCTAATGAATATTTAATGCGCCGAAACTGCATTACTTTCCAGTCCACCTAATACTTCATTTAAGAATGTGCCCTTTATGGCCTAGTTATTAATTCTTCTTCTTCTCCTTCTTCTCATTGGCACGACAGCCCAGGATAGGCCTTAGCTTTCTCAACAAGCCTATGCCAAGCCATTTTTCCCTTTGCCAAGGTTCTCCAGTTTTTTATCTTTAAAACTTGTAGGTCCTTTTCAAGGCAGTCTAAAAATCTTAGATTTGTTCGTCCTCTTTTTCTTGTACCTTTTGGCCTGGCACAGAAAACTTTTTTATTAATATACTTTATAAAACTTTAGTTATTAATTAGCACTAATCAATTTGGATTTTCTAATTGATTCTTCGTATTGGGAAAGATAGGAGCTTGGTACTTGAAAATCGATCTTTTATATAAAAATAGTTTTTTAGCATTTTATCATATTGCTCTTTTTTTATTTTGGTATGTTCTTAAAATGATTAATTGGCTTACAGTGGCTAGAAAAAAAGCTGAGCAAGCAAACAAACTGAAAGAATCCGTTGAAACAATTAATACAGATGTTACAGTCATTCTTGAGCAACATGAGCTTGGGAGTGTTTACGACCCCAAAAAATATGCTCGCCAGAGATCACTGAGCAATCCAGTTGAAGAGCTCGTGTACCCCATTAACAGTAAAGACATTTTCTACTCAAAAGGAAACGAGAGATTTTCAAATTTTGAGGAAGAACAGAAAGTCGTTTGCATTCGCTACTTAATGAAACAGACACACGTAAGCATTTATCTCTTCTTATGTATTTTAAAATGTTCAATTATTACTTTTGTAGCTCTAAATGATGGTTGAAACGTTCTTTTCAAGGATTAATGCAGTTCAGCAAAAATGTCATTATATGTGCAGTGCGCAAAAAAAGAAAGAAAAAAAAAAGAAATATGGACTACCCTGAATAACTTTTGATCTAATGATCGGATCTTCTCGTTCTAGGACTCAATCTTAATGGCTCATGGGGGTGACTTTAAATATGCTTATTAATAAGTGCAGACAATAATTCAAGTTTCGAAAACGGACACAAAAACGTACTTTTTATAAATAAACATATCTTTCTTTCGATCCCGATCCCCAAAATATAGGGGGTAGTCGCAATCTGGGAAATATGAACCCAATGGTTTGGTCAGGAGAGCGCTCTAAAGTTTGAACCCCTTAATTTTACTTTTAGCGTATTACACTATATCTCAAAAACAGAAAGAATCGAATTGAAAAATGTTTGCCTACAATTATAAAATTTGTTAAAATTTTGTGAATCCTACAACTCTGTTTTTTGTAAATCCTACAACTCCTTAGCATTGTAATTTTGAGCCCAATTCAGAAGAAAAAACTCCTCGATCAAGTATTAGGAGAAATTTGCCTTCGTGGAGGACTTTTTGATGCAACTAACCCTCATTGGCGTTACACGGAGAGGAGAACCACGAAAACCTTCCACAACTAATCTGGTAGCAAAGGGACTCTGAACTATGATCCGTCTATCATTGAGGATGTGATATCACTGAGGATATATTGTGGTCGGTGCGACCAGGGCGAGCAGTTCGAATCAACCAGCTATCGCTGGTATTGAACCCGTGTCACCTCATCATCCTCTATCTCCTGAGCCACCCAATAAAAATATTATCATTAAGTCTACAGATTCATTACTCAGGTATTTAGGTATTCATTCAATAAATAAGTGATACGATTTTCATTTTACAGGCTCCGCCTATCTCTGAAGAAGCAGCTGGAAAAAATGGAACGTTGCACACAACGGACAAAGCCGCTGAAAAAGATGGCGAGGTTCCACCGTATAATGAAAAACAAATTAAAGAAAAAGGAAATGAAAACCCGAGCATCATGGAGAGTATTAGGACCATGGGAAGGGTGTTCAAAAATCCAGTTTACATTCTCATAAATGTGTGCGCGTCAACTTACACAATGATTTTCATTCCAATTCTAACTGTGATTGTGGATTACGCCATAGATAAAGGAATCGATGAGAGTTATGGGAAATATCTCATTAACGGACTCGCTCTTGGAGATTTAGTTGGTAAGTATATGCTTATAATATTCTACATGATTTCCCTTGTTCTAAAATGTATTTCCATTTAAAGAATTTGTGGAAGATGGTCAATTTTAAACATAACGCCTTCAAATAGACGGGCAGAAGAATTTCTTTTCCCAATGCCTACCTGGGGAATGACCTTTCATCAATACAGGCATCTGAAGGGCAGATTTGTTGGCCACTCTTTCAGGGGCACCATGTTAGGTGGACTAATGTTGCTCCCACAGTAGAGACAGATAGTATAGAGAATGAAAGAACATTCATACCTTGCCCGGGATTCAAAGTCAGAACTATTCTGATGCAAGACCAGTTCCCTGACAGTCCAGTCGGCAAACAGTAATTGATTTTTATTTTTTTCATTTGTTATCTTTCAGGTAGACTTGGCTTTGGTTGGGTGACAGACAAAGACCTCATGACCATACCCGCTTTCATGTGTGGGATGCTGGTGTTACAAGGAGTCTTCATTGCCCTTTTTCCAATGGCCATGTCAATTTATACCTTCATGACGACTCTGGTGCTCTACGGAATGGCAGCAGGAAGTATGTTGGTGCTGTTCCCGGTACTAGTGCTCAAGTACGTCGACAACAACAGCCAAGCTGTGGCTTTGGCAAACGATGGATTACTCTCTGGAGTGGTTTCATTCTCTATACCTCCAATGATAGGTAAGAAGCAGTAGATTTAAGATATTATGTAAACCTTTTCTCCTTATAGTTTCTATACTATAACTGCGGTGAACTTCTGTTAGGGAGTGTTATGCTGTGCGATGCGTAAATGGAGATTGGAGAGCTAAAACAACAACACAACATTTACTTTAAATAACACAAATAATAAGCAGAGAAAATGTATTACAAAATGGCGTAAATTTACTATCTCAAAAATCAAACTTATGACTTGCAGATCTTCAGCGTCAGTGACGTCTTAATGGACTGCGCCAGTGTCTCCCAAAGTGCGGTACGCGTACCCCCAGGGGTACGGGAACAGTTTAGCTGTGGTACGCGTTCTTATGTGAAATATCTTGCAACAAACGAGAATTTCAAAAACCTTTATTTAAAAACAAAGCTAGCCATGAAAATTTACGATTACGTATTTTTTTATTGGCTATTTTTTGCAGAGTTAACAGTTAATAATTAGTGGCGTCAACAACGAGTTGTGATTTTTAACTTTTGTACAATTTTTTTATAGTAAAAATATATTAGTTTTTTTATTAGTGGTACACAGCTTTGCGAAAAAATTAGAAAGGGTACACAAAAGTCATAAGTTTGGGAAACACTGGACTGCGCCATCGGAACCCTCCGATAGGAGCTCGTGTCCCTCTAAATAGTCCACGGCATCTTTATTCAGCCTTTTTCTCCGTGTTGTTGCCAGTCAAGAAAGTAAAGATGGTTTATAAATCACCTCTGAGGTATTCGCAAACTAAACAAAAAGCGTATTACAAATCGATGCAATCATTCTTGAGTTATTAGCGAACAGATGCACGTTATATTTAGTATAAACTGATATGTCCTGCATTATTGTAATATTTTCTACCACAATAATTTGTTATGTGTTACCATTTATTTTGTTATCAATTGTCTTGCAAAATGTTAACCTGCAAGGTATTAGTTTCAGTTGAAGCCAAAAGACAAATAAACGTATTATATATGGTGTTGGGAAATGACCACACTTAATCTATATGTACTTTTTGGATTCTTGTGAGAATATAAGACAACAGAGTTTGCATATTTTGGGCACGCATAAGTTAATAGTTAAGTGACAATAAAGCTAAATCGTCATCGAAACATGTCGAATCACTAGCGAGGGAGTTGGAATGAAAAACACAAAAATCAATTTGACTGTATCATGTAACTTGGGTGTGTTTCGAATAAACGCATATCAGTTTCTTTCTTTTTCCTAAGGCAGTCGAATACGTTTTCAAGTCTTTAGTTCCTCCTTCTTCAGTAATGATTCATAAAATTTCGATAATTTTTCTTGATTAAATATTAATTTATGACTCTTATGTCTTTAATTTCCACTTTAATTTTGAAAAGGAACTTTAAACTATGCGTATTAATGGTAATAATTACAGAATACCATGTTTGGAATTCCAAGTTCATTCTTCGCATGTTCATTAAAAATGATTTTTTTTCAGGATACTTCAGGGATTATGTTGGATCTTATGATGGTATGTTCTACTTGCTAGGTGGAATATCAGTGATATCTGGAGGGCTGTGGTTGTTGGAACCTATTGTCGTGAAGTACTATTATGGTGAAAGTTTTCAGGAGGAATTGAACAGTAAAAACTTATTTCAAAACATCGAGAAACAAACAAATGAAGAATCCAAACCCAGATGATTTCAAGTAAACTTCTGTTGTACACTTCTAGATGGTTGGCACACTTCTGCATGACAATTGAAATACCTCAGCGAATACATGCGTAATAAGGCACGTAATGTTCTTCCTCATACAACGAGCCAAGAGTATTGGTTAAAAAAATAAAACAATATATTACTTGTTTCGAAAATATATTTTAATTTTAAATATATTTTAATTTTAAATATACTTTTATTTGAAATATATTTTCTCTGTATGTTAAAAAAAAGTTAATAGTAACTACTACCTCTGTCTTGAGTGTTGAACTTTACGTTACATTTTTTTATTTTACTTATTTATTTATTTATTTTGCTGCGCAAAAATTTTTTAGACGTAGAGTTTTGAAATTATGAAGATGTGTAGAAAATGCACACGGAGTACGAGAGAATAAAAAAAAATCACTTCCGAAAAATAGTTCGAGCTTGTACTACAAAATAACCATGCAGCTGACCATTTGAAATTTGTTTTGTTGAAAGGTCCGTTTTCACGTATGAATTTAACGCGAGTATTTTTCAGTAATTCCTACTCGTTCGAAAATTTTTTCACAGACATGTGTATAATACTAAAAAAAAATCGTCAAAATCAATGGGCTCTTCTCAAAACTTTTTGTTATACAGCCCTAAACGTTTATAGACTCAAAGGTTGCGTTTAGTTTTGCAAATATATATATATACGAGGGTTGTCCATAAAATAAGGTTCCCAAGGAGCTGCGGANACATTTTATTTGAAAACTTTAAATATTTTCTGTAATTAATTTTTATTAACTTAATTTATTTATTAATAACCTTATTTAATACATTCAGTGCAGGAATAATCGAAAGAAATTTACTTATATGTATACATTGACACAAAAATGCTTGGATAATTATTTTTCAAAATAAAATCATGCAATATAGAAACAGATAGCTTCAGGGGACAGAATCTTCTAACAGAATCTTTTAAATACTAATACAAAAATATTCTTTTTTTAGTAATAAAAATGTTATAACGAAATTGTACAACGCATGCTAAAATATTGTATTTAGTCTTAAATTTTTTTTTATTAGCTTAATTTATTCAAAGCTGATAACCTTATTTAATATATTTAGCACAGGAATTTACGACGAATTTTTAATTGATATGTTCTGAAGATATACATATTTTTTACTCTTCTACGATTATGAGACAGTATAGTGACTATTTAGGAAACCGAAGTAACATAGAAGTAAAAATTATCACAATCAATTATTTAATTTAATTTATTTATGAATTGTGATTCATTATCGAGGAAACATTAGAAAGCTTTTATTTTTGTAAAACACATGCACAGATTGCATTTGTTGTTTCGATTTTGAAATGTCTGGCTGAGACACGGTGGTTCAACAATTTTGTATAAAAGCTTCCTTTATCGGCACTTAATCTTAGTTCGACTCTGAAGATCAATAAAACATCTTGCCTAATCTACTAACAAAATTTATTTGTGCAAAGGGATCATTTTTTTAAATAAAAAAATTCTCAGATCTCGTTATGATAACATGTATACACAACGTGCCTGCATGAAATTATAATAATTATACATTATATAATTATACATTTTATAATTGTATAATTATGCATTTTACAATTATATAATTATGCATTTTACAATTATACAATTATACAATAATTATGCAATAATTATATATTATTATATATGATTACATAATTATGTAATTATATAACATAAATTATAATTAAACATTTTATAAACAAAATAGTCTTTTTGTATCGAATTATAAGACGAAAAAAAACACAATAATGAATGAGAAGCAACCACAGTGATTGAGAGGAGTCTCATAGTTTATAAAAAAAATCAGCAAAAAATTATCAATTTATGTTAAAGTCTGAGTCACTTCCTTCCCCTCCATTAAATACTTTGAAGGAGGCCAAAGTTACAAAAAGTTGAAAAATAATATTTTTCCTAAACATAAAAGTGTTTTTTTTTAAAAACCTAATTATACATTTTTGAAAACTAATCTTTAGAAGGGGTTATAAACAATAAAGGAAAATTAAGTCATAGAAGTAAAATAATTAAATATAGAAGCGAGACAGTGGATACGGTTGAGAAGTAGAGTAGATTATTCTTTTTTGAGCTGATTTTGCTTTAAAAATTATTAAAGCANGATTTTTCTTTAAATATTTTAAATTGTTATTATTTCTCATGTTTTCTAAATAGAAAAGAGAGAAATAAAAGTAGAAAATGAAGAAAATTAATAAGTTTTATTAACTGCGCATAAGCTGCAAGTACATAGAACTCATAAAATAAGCTAAAATATTGAGAAAAAATGGAAAATAATAAAAAATAATGACAAGAGAAGAGAATTATCAAAAAAAAAAATTTCGAAAGTATTTAAAAAAATATAATTTCTGATAACTGAAAGAAAAAAAAATATTAAAAATCCGGAAAAACTACTATGCTGAATAACTTTTGTTCTGAGAATCGGATTTTCAAGCGTTAAGTGCCGATCTTAATGATTTGAAGGGTTGATTTTAAATATGCTCATTAAATTACTAACTACTAATTTAGTTCCAATATTCAAAAAAAGTTGTAATTTTTAAATTTCCTTTAAGAAATATTCGAGTCTTTATCCTCGAATTTTGTATTTTGTCATAGCTCAAAATGGGGCAATATTTTACTATTAGATGTAGACAAATAGGCATGTTTTAGGTCTCGTCAAAATACCATATTGGAATTTCAAGTAGGTATTTTGTAATAAGCTTGTAGATATTTTGAATTGTAAGATAAACAGAAAAGTTTGGAAATCTTACAATTCAAAAGTTTAGGCCTTTAAATTTGCACAAAAGCAGTAAAAGACTGTATCTGCCCGCTGTTAAGGCCTGTTTACACGGTTCAAATTCTTGAACGAAGATTGATTGATATTGATGGAAACTTGTTTTGCTTTGAGTTTGGATTGCGTAAACGATCATCCAAGTCCTTGGACGATAGTAGAGCATGTTCTATTTTCCACCCAAGTTTTCTCTCCCTTAACCAATCAGCGTCTTAGGTTTTGTGACGTCAACAACCAGGTATCAGATTATGTCATTTTGTTGTCTGTTTTCATATATTTTAGTCCAAATAAATTTATCTGTTGCGGTTTATTTGTGTTATTATGATTTTATTTGAATTTATTTAGTAATTTTAAACTTATGTAAGTATTCTTTTACCATGTTGAATGTGAACAATGAGCATGCGCAAGTTTTTCTCCCGACCAATCAGTGACATTCAAGAACTTGGATAGTGTGAACGAATCAACCAATTTTTGGACAGAGAAATTCCTCCAATTTCTCGGATTCAAGAACTTGGACCGTGTAAACAGGCCTTCAGTGTCTGACTTGCACGAGCTTTTGAGAAGGTCAATGACACGGAGGTGTTGAAAGAATTCCACTCCTATTTAAATCAAATTATTATTTAAATTTACAATTTATCTCTTATACATATTTTACAGTTAAGTATAAAACAAAAGTAATTAATATTTGCGAAGATAACTTTATTCAGTTATGATTTTTACCATGCCGTATTTATTATTTCATGACAATGCAAAAAATGAACAGATTTAATCCTCTAGCATCCAATCTCCGCTCCAAAAGTTGATTACGTTTTGATTTAAGATACTATCTATCTAAAAGCGGGAAGATTTCCACGCTGAGTTTAGAAAATTTTCAATGTTATCTCACGAAATCCTAAGCCCATGTTCTAGGTAAAACTACCTTTATGTCCTGGTAAACAAGGTGTTGCATACATCTAATCCAATGTTTCAAAGATTTTTCATCTAAAAGACTTGACAGTTTTAAGCCGTTTTATCTTGCACAACTTAAGACCAGATAAGCAACAACAACCTTTTTTATCTTGATCTTCCTTCCAAACGTTAAACAAACAAACAAACAACAGCAGTTAGAATAAAATTGGCAATAAAAATAACTTTTAACGGAATTTTTAATGCATTGCCTGGAAAAATTTTCAGGAATAATAGTGAAAAAACAATGAATGGTATTGTACTCATTCAAATTTCTCTCTGTGTGCGAGTTTCGACTCTTATCCAACTTTTCCATTCATTTTATTAACACCGTCAAATCATTTGGCTTTTATTTCAATAAGTATGGAAAACGTTGAGCTGAGATTCAACAATTGCATCAGTTTCATTAACCTGGTTTCTTATATTTCTTAGAAAGTTTTAAATTAGTACGATTTTCATTTGTAAATAATTCGAAAGTGGATGATTATATTGCATTCCGTTTCCAAATAGTTGGATATTGTAAGTTAAAATGACAAAATTAGAAGTTCCCGATCAAGGTTGGGCATGGGTGGTGGCTTTCGCTGCTTGTATCATTAACATGCTGTTATCTGGGATATCACGTATGATTGGTATTTTATACGTATATGTGCTACAAATGTATGGAATTACCAGACAAGAAGCGACCCTCCCTTTTGCTGTAAGGAATTCTGTCCGTATGTTATCAGGTAAATATAATTTGATGGATATTTAAAATTTATGTACCGTAAATACAAATTTTTTAAGCTCTTTTTTTAAATTACAGCTTTATTTGCTTGCTTTGACAATGCTATTAACTAACTTTGATCTAAATAGGAATGCTTGAAAAATTATAATTAAGTAAATATAATTGCGATTGTTACTGCATAGTAGAGTTAAATTAACTACAGTTAACTAATTTGTATTTCATTATTACAGTTAACCTTTTCATATTGTTATTTTCTCAAATCATTGTTTAAATTAATGTTACAGTACCACTGAATCAATGAGCTCGAAAACCGGTCAAAGGAGAGTTTCTACTACAAATTAGACGCACTATTAGATTGTATGTAAAATCTTAATTATCATGTCATACTATACAGCTTTATTGTTTTTCCGCGACTGAAGCTACTTTGCACTTGTTTATGTTCGTGTATTAATTGGTTAAATTAGACGATTTGATAAATCAGACGATAGATTATATAAATATAGAATATTTACTATATCAGGTATTATTTTAGTATATTATAATAATTCGTCCAAATTATTAGACGCACTGTAGTCTTATATATACANACATATCGAAAAAAAGAAAACTCTTACTAATCACGTATTTTCTTATAATAAAATGTTTCCCGATAAATATTTTAATCATAGATTATTATTTATGTAACTAAGAACAGAACAGCATATATCGTTTTTAGACAGCTTGTTGCTGTCAATTGAAAACTAGAGAAGTCTCCTTGTGGCAGAAAATGCTTCACTTACTGTTAAACCTTGTATTGGAGAACATCAAAAATTTAAAAGAACATTTTATTAAGGATTTTTACTTAAGGTTTCTTACCGAAGAAAGATCTGAGAATGGTCATTTTTATAATTCGACACTCAACATTGAGCATTCATGCACAATCCGACAATATTTCCACAAGTATTTATTGTCAGGTGAAATGCATTTTTCTCAGTATGCGTATTTATTAAATATATATTGCATTCAATTAATAAAGCCTTAAAGTTGATTTCCACAATATTTTATAATCTGTGTCTATGAAGTCTATTATATATATATATATATATCAAAGCATCAGCTTTATATATATGACTATCAGTTGTTGACTTCTAGCAATGGTATTATACTAAATGATATTGAATATTACTATCAGTGGCGTAAAAAGCACCCCCCCCCCCAAAGCTTGCTGCATGGGGGAGATTGAAGCAGGATGTTTGAGCTCGCATGCTCCGGAAAAAATAACGCGAATAGAAATGTTTTTTATTGATCCGTTATCTTTTTAATTCACTTAAGAATAATAACCCTTTACTAAACTTTGATTATAATTATTGTAAGATAGTGAGATATTTTCTGGCATAATAAAAACTTATTTAATTTCAAGTGGTAAGTGTATACAATGTTTCAATTCAGTGACTTTTCTAATTTCCACCTTTTCATCTCAATTGTCATTTTCATTTTCTCAAATTAAATTAAAATTACTGATTATAAATACCTCTATGTCTCTTCGCTATAGTGTTTATGGTTCTTACTACGTTTATAAATTCTTTGTGGTAGGGAGCACTTATAAATCTTGGGTGTATTTAAGCTAATGTACGCCACTGTAATTAATCTTTATTTGATGAGATGATTCTAAAAATATATTTTGCTTAATTTGATAACATAAATCAGCGAGGAAGGACAGCAAATAAGAATTAATTTATAATTATGGCTATGAATTTTTAAAAATATATTTCGCTTTATTTGATAACATAAAGCCATGGGAAGGACAACAAATAAGAATTAAATTATAATTATAGCTATGAATTTCTAAAATATACTTTGCTTAATTTGATATAGCCACTGGGAAGGACAATAAATAAGAATTATAGCTTATTGTGCCAATAAAATGTTTTTCAGTTTTGTGAATAATTTCGTAGTGTTCATCAATACATTGATTATTTTTTTCACCCTGTACGAAAAACGGATATTCAGCTAGCATCTATCTAGTTGAGAATTCATTCAAACTTTTTAAGTATATCTTTATTTATGAGTTATACCAATTTACAAACTTCGAGTCGTGTTGTAGTGTAGGAGAAGATACTTTAACAAAAAAGACAAAGGAAAAAAAAGCAAAAAAACTGTTGAATGAGAACTGAAAATTAGGTTTAGTGTTAACTATTTCAGTGTCTAAAATAGTTTTATACACTATCTACCAATAAGTATTTGGACACCTATGCAAATGACTATATCTGCGGTCCAGAGATACGTCACGCCCTCCACCGGTATATACCGTGTAGGGAACAAAATCGACTTTAGTCCCATGCAAGATACCTACTGCATTCTTTTGGAGAACAATGTGCTTCCTACGTTGCGGCAGTTTTACAGGGTGGACCCCTGTTACTTCCAGGACAACAATGCCAGCTGCTATGTTTTCGAGGGCCACCAAGGCTTGGTATGGTGCCAATAGGGTTAATCGAATGGACCGGTCGGCCCAGAGCCCTCTATCGAGAACCTCTGGGACGAGTTGGATCGCCGAATTAAGGGGTGTACTGCCCGTCCAAAATCGGTGAAGGAACTTACATATCTTTTGCAAGCCGAGTGGAGGAAAATGCAACTAGCCGTCATGCAAGGACTTGTGGAAAATATGCCCCGGAGGGTTTACGCTGTAATTGCCTCTAATGTAGGCTCTACCAACTATTGATTATGAATAAAGTTTGTTTTTCTTTTCAATCACACGTGTCAAAATACTAATTGGTATATAGTGGATTAATTAACTCATAAATAAAAAAAAATTACAGTTCTTTGTTGTTCATCACAATTCCTTTCCTTTTCTGTTCTTAATTTAATTTCTCAGGTCCTCTTGTTGGAATTGTTGGTCAAAGTTTTGGTATACGCACCATAACATTCTCCGGAGGTGTAGTTGCCACTGTTGGAGTTGCGTTATGCTGCATTGCACCTGATATAACTTGGATAACAGTGTTTTGGGGTGGAATGCACGGCAAGTATATAAGATTTCTTTTTTTTTAAAGTGTCTTACACGATTAAACAGAATAAAATCAAATAAACTGTTAGCTTAATTGAGATTTTTAGACTAATTGAAAGTAGCGCAATATAATTATACACTACAATTTACGCTACTATAATTACACTACTATATTTTCAAATAGTTCAGATTTACGAAAAAGACTATAAAACGTTACTGGACATCTTTGTTCCATCTAGTAGAAATTGTAAAGTATTTACATGATTATAAAGAAAAATTTCATTCCAACCACAATACTGCCCCGCGCGCTTCAAACATATCGACTTAAAGAAAGTAGGACTGTACTTATAATGAAGTTCACTAATGTCATTCTAATGTAAAATGCAGAAACAAAGAATCTTCTTCTGTTAAATTTTGCCTTCCATTGGATAATTTCACTTCAAGAAAAAGAAGATCATTGATACCCAAACAAGTGACATAAGACCTTAACGCCAGCTGATTGTTTATAAACAAGATGGCGTGCTGAAGTCGAGCTAAGTGTCTCCATTAAAATGTTAATTAACTTGAAGTTAATTAAATACAACGTCGTATCACACATCGAATTCGTTAAAATATAATTATTTCTCTACGTTCTTTACTTAACTTAGATTTTTTTTGTGCATTCTATTGTAACCGTGATACATTTTTGTTTTATGTACCTGGCAACTTCGACACATAATTAATTTGTTTATGCTCTACATGACTCGCGCTTGTCTTTTTTATTATTCAAGAAATATTCAGTGAAAAAATTTAAATCTTCGTAAAAGAAAATAGAACGTATCAAAGAAAATTCAAACTTGACGGGCTTGGATTGCCTGAAATAGTATGGAAAGAACAGTTTCTGATATAAACAAAAGCCACGTTTCAACAACCAATCAGGATTGAGATAATACCCATATTACGTCACTTGCAGGATTCCATTTCTTTAAATTATGATGCATACTTAAGTATATTTTTTGTACGGCGTATTTATTTTATTCTANCTTCAAGAAAAATTAGATCATTGATACCCAGACAAGTAACATATGACCTTAGCGCAAGCTGATTGCTTATAAACAAGATGGCGTGCTGAAGTTGAGCTGAGTGTCTCCATTAGAATGTTAATTAACATGAAGTTAATTAAATGCAACGTCGTATCACACATCGAATTCGTTAAAATATAATTACTTCCCTACGTTCTTTACTTAACTTAGATTTTTTTTTTTGTGCATTCTATTGTAACCGTGATACATTTTTGGTTTGTGTACCTAGCAACTTCGACACATAATTAATTTGTTTATGCTCTACATGACTCGCGCTTGTCTTTTTTATTATTCAAGAAATATTCAGTGAAAAAATTTAAATCTTCGTAAAAGAAAATAGAACGTGTCAAAGAAAATTCAAACTTGACGGGCTTGGATTGCTTGACATAGTGTGGAAAGAGCAGTTTCTAATATAAGCATAAACCACGTTTCAACAACCAATCAGGATCGAGATACCCATATTACGCCACTTGCAGGGTTCCATTTCTTTAAACTTATGATGTATACTTAAGTATATTTTTTGTACTGCTTATTTATTTTATTCTATATCAGAAAAAAAAATTTCTTCCAAAAAACTACTGAGCTGCTCTTATTTTTATCTTTTAAATCTTAAAAATTAAATTATGTGATTACATGAAGGTATTTTTGTTATTAAATGCTAATTAAAATTTTGAAGTTAATTAGTGCTTGTCACTCGAGTATTCCTTCAAATAAGTTTCTAATTTTCTCTTCGCAGGTATTGGATTCGCATTTGCCAATACTTTGTTCCAAGTGGTGGTCAATGAGTACTTTGAGAAGCATCGCGCCACTGCATCAGGAATCGCTCTGTCAGGAGCGTGTATAGGCAGTCTTGCGTTTCCAATTATGATAGAAGCTATTCTGGACACTTACGGATTGTCTGGAGGATTTCTCATGATAGCCGGTGTGGTGATGCATGTTCTACCACCCGCTCTTCTCCTGAAATCACCCCCTTGGGTGCAGAACCCTGAAAAATATGCCAAACAGTGTGAGTTTCAAACATTTTTTATGAGGAATACTTGTTTGTCATCATAGCATTCATAAAACTAATTTTAATCCCTTATTTTGTTCTAAATGATTCTGATAAAAATTAGTCCGAATATCATTTTTTATTTTTATTTTAGTGCCCTTATTTATTAATTTGTGACCCATTATATATAAATTTAGTCTGACTGCAAGGGGACTCTAACCCATGATCCGTGTAAAACTGAGGATATTTCACGTCAGCACTGTGGTCGGTGCAAGCCGGATGCGGAATTCGTATCGACCAGCCATCACCGGGATCGAACCCTGGTTCACCTCATTGGAAGGCGAACGCTCTATAATCAATATGTAAAATTAATATGTGAATTAATGGTAACATTAATATGTAATGCTGAAATTAATGTGTAAATTATATGTAATTTGTATTTGTAATATGTAAATTAAGATTTCAAAAACTATTTTTAAGGGTAGTCCCAGCTGAAAACCTTGTGATTATTACATGTAATAATGCAAATTGTTTTAATTCTAAGTGAGCTTAAAGCAACTGCTTTTCTAAACTGTATGATTACGAGTTTCTACTTCTCGTTCGCAGTGGCTGCAACCAAAACACAGCAGTCAGCAACTTCTATGGAATCTGTATACACTACTGATTCAGTGGTAGTGATTGACGGAAAGGGAAAGGAACGAGGCTCGCATCCCATATCGGACATAAATAACCAAGAAAACAATTCGTATGGCAGTTCCAAATTAACTTTCACTCAAAAAGGACAACCAGGGAAAGGTTCGGAAGTCATTTGCAATTGGTATAGTATAAAAGAATCCCCAACTCTAAAGAAAGCTCACCAGGTAATATTTTAATGTGTTCATTCTAAGCAATCTGTACTTCATTCATCGGATTAAATGAAAAGTGTGTACGAAATAAATATTTAGGAAGATATTTCAGCTAGGGTATGATCCTACGTTTTGATTAACACATTGCATGTAGCTCACGTGACAGTATACCATGGAAAATGTTTTAAGTATGCATAAATGGTACAGAAGATAGGAGAATACTCAGTCAATACTAGATTTAATCGACAACCAATTTTTTCTACTGAACTTGTAGAGTTAGCGACAAACTTTCTATGACTTTTATATAATATTGCCCAATATTTTTATAAATTTCAATCTATAACGGCCGAAATAAATTTTTCGGGAGAGTTATTTCGAAAATCGCCAGCAATGTGTTCGAAATGCCAAATGTTCGATAATTGCTAGCAAATTGCCATCATCTTTGACAGCAATGTGTTATTTGCTGTCAAAGCTGACTTTTACAGAAGACTGTAACAGCAGCACTATTAAAGTAGCGCCACACCTATCGAATAATTTTCTCAGGCGGAATGTTATCTCCCTTCTGTCACGCAAAAAGTGAAAGTATTAATTTCGTGCAAGAACTGGTATGATGCATAATTTTCATTGTTGTAACACTATCCAAGCTTTGTAGCGTAATATGTAACAAAACAAAATTCATTTAACTATTACGTCACACAATACTGAGTCAAAGCTAATGCTTTATTCTCTGCAACGGAATATTATCCTAGCTTTGCCATATTAAATTCGACAGAATGGAATAATTTAGTAGATGTTGTTGCCTTGTCCAAGTAGTACAGGAGAATAAAATAGCAGAGAAGGCTCCCCAAGCAGTTCTGAAAATGTCAAACACCCTTGGTAAACAGAGCAGTTGATAGTCTGTGTGGTTTGGGTCTATGTTGTAGAGTTTAGCCGTTGTAGAAGGACAATTGAAAATATGGCCTGGAGAAAATTTAATTTGAGGACAGTGAGAAGTGAGAACGAGTATTGTAACTTCTTTGACCATCAGGGGATATTTCCATTCCTTTACGTAGTCTGGCTATGGTTAATGAAGTTATCCGGTAGCAATTAAGTTCTGAAATAGAATTCTTCTTGAGTGGTTAGGTGGTAAGTTTACGTCTGACTATTGCATCAGCATCGGTAAATATTAAGCTATTGGAGAGCTTCAGGGAGTTTTGGTCTTATTTGTGCTAGGTTATCAGCCTACTTATTGCCGAAGACGTCTATGTGGGTCGGTATTCATTGCCAGGTGCATGCTGTTTGTGCTGCAACTATTCTGTTTACAAGAGCAATTATTTCTTGGATAAGCTGGGAGTTGCTCTTTGGGATCACCTAATCGTCACCCCAATGTAATACGTTAAATATTTTAGTAACATGGAATAATTTTAATAAATTCTCAAAAAGACGGGGATAATTCCTAACATCTTACTTTCTATGATGGTACATAACCAGAGACATTTCTATTACCAAAGCTCTAATATATTATTTAGGGATCTTCACTACATACTTCACCTTCTTAACCAGTACTGTAGTATCTCCAAAGTTTTAAAAAAAATGCTGTTCAATTTTTTTTTCATTTACACTTTTTCGTATTTTTAGCTTTAAATTCACAAAGAAGATTAAAATGCTATTAGAATATGAAAATATTTGTATGTTGTTATAAGTATATATGATAAGAGTTATTCCTAATAGCAAATTACTTTTGCAGATGGATTTAGCTGTGAACACAAGCTCTGAAAAAGTGCACACAATTTCTGAAAAAGTTGAAGACGCTGCTCCAAGCAAATTAAAATCAATAAAGCAAGAAGATAACCAACAGTCTTTAATGAATGGCGTCAGAAGCTTTGCTAAACTTTATACCAATCCACTCTACATTTTAATTAGCGTGTGTCTAACAACATATATCATACTAATAATTCCAGTATTCACTGTTATCGTAGACTACAGCATTGATAAAGGAATACCGGAAAAGCAAGGAAAATATCTCATAAACGGTTTGGCTATTGGAGAGCTAGTCGGTAAGACTTTTCAGTTTATCATTATAGGACAGTTAAAAAAATATGATTCTAAACTAACTTTAAATGTCAAAGCTTTAATCCCTTCCTTCTCGCTCTCGTGAAAATGACGGGATGAGAATTCGCCCTCCATTTCTCGCTCCCGTGATATTGATGGGATGGAGTGTTCAGTAGTAACGCGCCAGTAAGAATAAAACTAATTTATTTCTTTTGCCCCGAAAAATTTTATTTCTCATTTTACACACCAGATGGTAGTACCAGAATATCTTTAAGGTAATTAGAGATAGTTAATTTATTTTAAACTAGATGTCAACACTAATCAAATACGTACTACGAATACAAAAGCCAAAAAAATAGGCACTTTTATGACCATTTTCTTGAAAATTAACCGATTGTTAAGGGGTTAAGCAATGGTATTAAAGCACTGTCAACAAAATTCTTTTAAAGTTTCGACTTTTTTTTGCAACGAAAATCAAATATCGATTTATCATAATCAAATATCATAAAGTCGAAGAGAAAAATTAAGAATTGTGCTGTTTGGTTAATGCATAGCTGGCACTTTGAAAGAGGTTTTTTTTCTAATATCAAAATAGTAAATGCGTCGAGTATTCAGATTTTTTTTCGTAATATCAAACAATTCATCATTTTGAATATCGCCAGAACAAGGGTAGTATGTATTTAGAAGCATACACAAGGAAGCGATGGGACACAGCAATTGGACACAGAACATAATCAAGTTCCAACTTTTTTTGCATAAAATTTTTTATTGCAAATTACAACATTATTATTTATTTGTCGTATGAAATAAATTCAGCAATTTGAAAAAGTCTTCCTTTCACTCTTAAAGTGTTTCTGTTTTTGTGTAATACTGTATTAATATTTCACAGGAAGACTCGGTTTCGGTTGGGTAACTGACAGAGGAATCATGACTATTCCAGCCTTCATGACATTAACACTTGTATTGCAAGGTGTTTTCACCATTTTCTTCCCACTCACCACTTCCCTCTACACATTCATGGCTGTTCTCATGATGTTTGGCATGGCTTCAGGCAGCATGCTTGTGCTATTTCCTGTACTGGTCCTCAAGTACGTTGACATAAACTCCCAAGCTGTAGCCATGGCCTGCGATGGATTCATTGCTGGACTACTTTCATTTTGTTTCCCCCTTCTTATAGGTAAAGTATTGACCTTAAATCTATGTCTTAAATGCAAGAATATCTAATGGTGATCATCGTCAGAAGAAGAAAAAATTACATAATCAAGAACGTTTTGAAAATTTGATTTAGAACAATTAAAATGACAGGTCAGATAACTGTGGTCGAAACCAAAGCGATAACGAAGGAACAATTTACGAATCCTATGGGAATATTGTCACAAAAAAAACGATAATAACATTGAATTTTTGGGAGGAGGTTATAATTTCGCAAAAATTCTTCTACCGTGTCACTAGTAACGCATCAACAGGGAAATAATTAAGGAGAGAATGGTGATTGTTTTAAAAAGTTAGATCCAATATGAATTGAATTACTGTAGCTAGCCCTCCCTTTCGAAGTGGGTATATGCTATTATCTCAAACACAGTGTGGTGGAGAAGGGTTAAAGGGAATATATACGGAATATTATCCTAG
>NC_092207.1:36421625-36466979 GCF_043381705.1 Parasteatoda tepidariorum | reverse complement strand
GTATTAACAATTTATATATAGTGAGGTATAGAGGGATTTCATACGCATAAAAAGGTGCTTAAACTTACTTTGTAACTTATAATTACCTTTTAACTTCTTAACTATGTGTTCTTTCCACTTGTTTTTGAGAGTAAAAAAAAATAAATGAAGAAAAATTCCTCAGTTGTCTAGATAGTAATGCTTAATTAGATTTAAGAAAGTGGCTAAAGCTCACCTGGGGCGAGCGAATAAACGTCGCATTAACTTACACTGGTCCTATGACACAATTGTTGAAACTATTTTCAGTCTTCCACTAATTATTTTCGTATGCAACTAATTGATACACAACTTGGCTTACTAATTGGTTAAACACAAACTATATATTTTGTAACAAATTGTTCTTTATACAAGGTATTTTCATCCACACTAATCCCATATTTTGACAACGAGTTAGCATAAACAAGACTTAAAATTAATTATTTAATTTGATTTCAAGTATTAAAAAAATCTTACTCAAACTATCCAGGTTGGAGATAGTGTGAACACATGGTTTTAGCTTGATCATATCCATGTCGAGTATACTATGATAGTGTAGGTTTTTTATGAACTCTTCACTTATTAGGTTATAGTTATTTTCTTATTGTAAGGTATTGTAACCCACATAAAATATCTTTATTTATAAAATTCAATTTATTTTGTGTATGAAAAATTTAACTTTTCATAACGTTTTTTTTTTAATCAGAATGATAATTAACTATAGAATTTTACCATTTTTTATAGCTGTTGGGAAATGTGTATTTACGAAATTCTTTTTGTCTTTGAATGGATCGCTCCCATGCCCATAATCAATGGAGATAGCCTCTCAACTGATATTTAATATTGATTTGTAAAATCAAAGCCAAAAATACAGTTAATTGATAAAATGATATTTTTTTATATTAAGAAAAAATAAAAATAAAAATTCTAATGTTTAGCTTATCTTCTCCTACATTAACACCCTTCTTTCAGCTCCCCTAAACCCAATAGAGCCATTTATCCCTCTAAACTTGAAAACAAAAATGCGATTTAAAAGTTAATATAAACCAGATTTTAAACATATTCATTTATAACATAATATTTCTTATTAATCAAAAGTAGAAAAATCGAAAACCAATTAATAAGGTGCTTTTTCAACATAAAAACCATGTTTTATCATTTGCTATTTACTCAACTTCGCATGAAAGTGTAACACAACTTTGCTAATCTTTTAAGGAAATTTTTAACTGTTATGTAACAGGATTATTCCAACAGTTCACATTCACTCATTTTTCTCCTATATATAAAGAGCAGTAATTACTGAGCACTCAGTAAAAACTATTACGTTAAGAGCAGTGATTAGGAAACACCATGCATATTTATAAATTTTATTACATTTTCAGGGCATTTTAGGGACACTGTGGGTTCTTACGATGGAATGTTTTTCCTGAATGGTGGAATAGCTATCCTTACAGGAGGATTATGGCTACTCGAACCTTTCCTGGTTAAAACTTACTTCAAAGAAAACACTCAAGAAATCTTACATAAAAACTATTTCAAAAACGTTGAAGTTAAAAAAGATGACGAAAAATTAAGGTGATGAAGAACTGCCATTCTGCTACTTATAGATAGCGAGTTAACTAAATCATGTTTACCTTCATAAAGATTTCAATTTCATCAGGATATCTCCTGTTCTGTGATGCACTGGAAAATGAATATTTATTAACATTATTAATGCGTGAAAATTGGTCATTTAAATAATTTTCGTGTTTAAAATTAAGTGTTATAGGCAAAGTTAAAAGTCAGACTTTGTATAGAATAACGAAAATCTACCAACAGTGTATGAAATAATTAAACATTCCACTTATTGCCTAGGAATTGTATGACATATAGCTGATAAGGAAGCATGAAATATAAATATTTCATACTTTAATTAGTATAATTATGTATGACGTATTAGTATCAGTTGAAAATAATTTCTCCATGCAAGAAATAGATTTCTTTTCTTTTGAAAGAAAGGTATGAAGTTTTAGTAATCACCATTTTTAGTAATAACCGGATCTTCCTAGATTTTAATACCCGGTTTCCACTTGTCCAGTTTTCCCTAAAATGCTATTACCTGATAAATTCTTGCTCGGTACTTCTTAGACTAATATTTTTTTTTAAAGTTTAAAGTGTATTGATATTTTTTAGCCTGCCACTCGTTTTTCCTTCTCGAATACATCGGTCAATATTTGCCTTACTGAAAACTTATCTGCAATCCCGATAATATCGGTTTCCATAATTTTCATTAACGATACTCGCCATATAATCATTTCCGATATTTATAGATGTCGATAATTATGCTCTATTCGATATTTAAATAAAACTTGATACTCTATGTAAATTTGGGGAATGTGTTTAAAATATCGTAGTGCTTTAAAAATATCGATATTTTACGATATAACGATTTATTACCCAATTTACTGTAGACTAAGAAGGGTTAAAAAAAACTTTCAGATTAATTAAAAATTAATTTTCGATTATTTGTTCTGCCTCTGACATATACAAAAAAAGCGGGTTTTTTTTACAGATGCTAGAGAGATTTTGCAGTTTTGTGTTTTAACCATCAAAGTAAAAATAAAATAATGAAGAAATAAAAAACTAATGACTAACGCGATAAAAATAGAAGGCTATCATCAATCATTTTGTTACGATTCACAGATAATAAATACTAATTTCTTAATAAAAACGAAATTTTCTGCTTGTATGTAATAGTAACACTCAGAAAAGTAAAACTTATTTTCTTTTCCTCTTGCATCATTTATACGAGCATTTTCGTCAAGAAAAATTAAGAGGACGATAACATGAATGATAAGAAATAATAACTCATGAAAATGTAATTAAATATTTGATTACCAAGATTTTACACGGGCAATAATTATTAGAAACGTTATAATAAACTAATTTATCTCGTCTTGTATTTGATTCATTATGGCGGGAAATTCAATGATAATGATTAGAAATAATGATATCATTAGATATGTATCTGTATTCTAAAATATTAACGTATATCTATTTTGTAATATTGATGTATCTGTAATGTAACTGTAATGCATTTATCAATGTAACGACAATAAAACTAACTGCATTCCTTACATTTCCCTTTTTTTATTTCATGGTGTATTTCTCAATAGTACTTCCTATTTCCTGTTACCAAATAAAGTAGCAATGTAATTTCAATTGTATCAATAAAGTATTAACAATTTCGTCGATTAGTAGATATACTCGAATCAGAACCAAATTTGAATTTATTTTGCATTAAAAGCAAAACGTCTTTATGAATGTCAGACAGACTGACAATAAGAAAAATAAATATATGTTTCGTCCTATCGTGCTTGCTATAGAATATTTTACTGCTTTTAATGCAAATAGTTTTTAAATATTTTATAACCGTCGTTAAGCAACAGACCCGAATTTGAGTTCACAACTAGTAACGTTCAACTTCTCAGCCTTGTAATTTTGAATCCAATCCAGAAGAAAAGGAGATCGCTGGATATCAAATATTGGGAGAAATTAGCCTTCGTGGAAGACTTTTTTTATGGAAATAACTGGAATTTACGTTACATGGAAACCTCCCTCGGTTAGCCTGATCGCAAGGGGACTCTTACCTATGATCCGTCTACTACTGAGGATACTTTTACGTCAGTACTGTGGTCGGTGCGAATCGAGTGCTATTCATATTGACTAGCCACTGCAGGGATTCGAACCCGCTACACCTAATTGGGAAGTAAACACTCTATCCCCTGAGCCACCGCGGCTCATTGCATGAAATTTTATTTTATATTTTATAAACGTCGTTGAGCAGCCGACCCAATTTATGAGTTTACGACTTCTAATTTCAGCTCCGTAATCTTGTAATTTTGAACCTAATCCAAAAGACAAGGGAACTTCTGGATCAAGTATTTGGAGAAATTCGCATTCGTGGAGGACTTTTAGATGGTACTAACCCGCATTTGCGTTAGATGTAGAAGAAAACCACGAAAACCTACTATGGTTAACGTGACGGCAAGGAGACTCTCACCCATGATCCATCTACTACGAAGGATATTTTACGTCAGCACTGTGGTCGATGCGAGCCAAGTGCGGAATTCATATCTACCAGCCATCGCTGGGATTCGAACCCGGTTCACCTTATTGGGAGGCGAACACTCTATCTACTGAGCCGCCACAGCTCAATGCAAAGAATTGCCGAAACTCTAAGAATTTCAAATTGCCACCTAAGTATCGATGGTTTGAGCATTGCATTTCTTATTGCGTTTTGCTGTTGAGCGGAAGCGTTATTCATTTTTTAGAACTAGTCTATGCAATTATCTGCGCTAAAAAGCAATTAGGCGTAAAGCAAGCTAGTATCAAAATTATAAAATGCTTCTGCATTTTCCTATACCACTAAAATGAAAATTCTCTGATGTGCTTGTTATCGACACTGAGCTAAAAATGGAGTTTAAAATCATTAATATTATTTATGTTTAAAATTATTTTAAATAAGACATCGTTGTAAGATACTGTTTTAATCTATTAAGGAGTCAAAGGAATGTTTGGTAGAAATAGGTATATGATAGAGATAGGAGCGTGCTCACAATTTTAACTTTTACTGGCCTCCTATAAAAAATAGACAAGAACGATAAAATTTCAGGCACTTGATTTGGGAAAACAAAAGCTATGTTTCTACTATGCTCATTAGTATGTTCGTCACTATTAGTATGTATTAGCATGTTCATTACTTGACGCTGGTAACTATTCAACTGAATTAATTAAGTAGACACTCCAGAACTGCTATTATACGAGTAACTCCATGTGCGCAATTTTTCTTGGCTTTACCTAATCATATGTACAACGATAAGCTGTAGGAAAATAAAATACTGAATAAATTAAAACACCGTTTGAAATTAACTTTGGAAGACGTGTTTCTGACATAGATGGCGGAAATGATGTTAAATTTCAGGTAAACTTAAAAATATAACTTTTCAGTTATTTATATTCTAATATATAATTTTGTTTGTCTCATTTCGTGCAAAACAATATAAGAATTTTAAAATGGGAGAATGTTTAATATATGTAATTTATAAAATCTTTTGATTGGAACAGTTTGTTTTTATTTTTTAATAGTGTTTAAGAAAATCATATTTATAAGATGGTCAGAATAAATTAGGGAATACATATGCATTTATAAAAATACAAATTAGGTTACAGCATTAGTTAGTTACAGTATTAGTTAAAAATTTTGAATGTTTATCACAATCTAAAGAAGTTCTTTTTTTATATATTTTACGAGTTCAAATCTAAAAAAAAAAACTCTTCATTATAATTTTTTTAAGAATTTTTTCAAGATACAGTTTTAAAATTTTGTATGTTTTTAAAATTGTGTGAGTTAATCTTAATCATGCTTTTTAAAATTAGAATGCAATATTTACTTGCCTTTTAAGCATTGGAGAAATCAGATTCGACTTATTCAATGATTTCGATAACCTAGTTAAAGAATGCTCCAATTAAATTTTATGACAAAATTGAGATGCATAAATGTCTCATTATTTAAATTAAAGCATTGATCATTTATCGAAACAATTCCTTACCATTGATTAAGATAATTGCAATTTCAACATTCATTGAGAGCAGCAATTGATTGCAAAGAAAATTAGAAATTATATGACATTAAGTTTCCCATTAATCAAACTAACTTAATGAGTTAAATGTAATGAAAGAGAAAAGCGATATGCAGGAAATTTCGTATTCTTAAGCTTTGATTAAAGGGAAAGCATGGTATTTGCATTTCTGTTTAAGAAGCTTGTTTTTGTATTTCATGGAAGTGAAAAATGTATTTTGTTTTGAAGAAAAAAGGTTTTAGAAAAAATTTCGGGAAAATCTATTAAGGATTATGTGGAAAATTTGTAAGGTAAGTAAAGTTATAAAAATTTTTGTTCCATTAAAAGGAACGTAATCTTCACCCAACTGATTTTTTTCACTAAAAATTCGGTGAATATAAAAGTGCTGAAAAATTAAGAACAATTACAATTTTAAAGTTTATATGCTTAACTATTTATTTTAAATTTAAACTTATTTCTGTATTATACTCATAATTTTTATAAACTATATCACTTTTTACTTTTTGTGAGGAGAACAAAATAATTAATTCATCTATAATATTTCGTTTGAAATTTGTTAAAATTTTTGAAACATTAAATCGGTTAAATTTGCTGCTACCATAATATGATATCAAGTTAAATCATATTATCGTATTTCTTTAACTGAAAAAATATATGGTCACACAACTACCAGAATATCGTTAAATTAACCTTATTTCTGGCTCTATGAGAACACCAACGAAATCGGTAATTTTTACCGAAGAGCTTTGTAGAGATTTTAGTTGAATAAACCATAAAATTTAGTCTTATAATCTGTGATGAAATTTAGTAAATGAGGCAAAATTTTGTAATTTTAGAATAATACTTTAAAGCAGTGGTTACCAATTGGCGGCCCGCGAAGCTTTTTTTTGTGACCTGCGAACTAAAATATATTAGTTGACATTTTTTATGGACAATTTTCGTAAAAAATCTATATGAGTTTAAAATATTTTTCTTTCGTTAAAAAAAAAAACAAAAAAAAAAACTGATTTCTTCGTTTCTGTGAAATTTAACATAAAAATTTTATGCAAAAAAAATTCTTTCTCAGGTATTTTTCCATGAAAATATTTATTATTATTTGCAATTCAATACTTTTGTTTTGAGCAATTTGATAAAAATCTGACAGTAGTATTTAATGTTCCTTCAAACATAAGAGATATAAAATTTTGGCACATTTGCTGCCCGCCATTTGACTGGTGTTTTTAATTGTGGCCCCCAGCCTCATGTAAGTTGGAAACCCCTGATCTGGAGCATGGCATAAAAACCAGTTATTCTGTTAAACTTACCCTTCTGTTTAGTATTTTATACTAAATGTGTAGTAATAAGAACTATAATTGTAAAGACTAGAATTTTCGGTAAACTGTTACCATATAAATAGAAAAAGTACCAAAATGAATCAGTTTATAAACACCATATATTTTGATTTTATTACCAGAATTACGTTTTTCTTTTAAACTCTAGATGTAATTACCATACAATAACGGAATTTTACCAGAATTTCTTTTCTCCGTGTTGATAGCGCGATAAATTCAATTTGACCGGAAACCGTTTAAGGTAACACCTTATTAAGATTGCAGCAAAATTTGCATTCGATCGATATATAAAGGTACATAAGTCATTTATAATAACAACAACAATAATAATATTAATAATAATTATTATTATTACATAGTCATACATAAGTTCTTTAGATACATTTAAATACGTAAGACAGTATTTAAATACATTTAGATACATACTTGTAATGACTAAATATGTTTTATGACCGCCTAAAACCGCCTAAACCGCCTGGCCTAAAACACGTTAAAAGCTTTCGTTATCCTTATAAATTCAATTTTCAGTGTGTCATCCATAACGTTTTATTTTAAATGGAATCATATATAATAATAATAAACTGTTCATAAATTCTTATAAATATGTGAACTAAAATCGCATAATTTGGTTTAATTTTTTCTAAAACAATTAATTGTTCTGAAATATTTATAACTGCTTTTACTAAAAACATATAGAATAAAACGTGAAAGTGAATAAGCTGCTCAAATAATGACTCAAAAATGGACATTAATATTCAATTTTATGCAACTATTTGAATTTTATTTACGTTGTTCTACACAGTCCTGTCTTCAGTCAGATTAAATCGTGTAGTTTGGATCAATTTATTCCTTTAATTAAAGTTAAAAGACTCTAATGAGAAAATCGTTACATTTTCTTTAACCTGCTGCAGAATCGTGAATCGATAAATTCTAGTGCATTCAGAAATGAATCGATAATTCTCGTGCAAGCTATATAGATCCTTGTCGGCAGATTAAGTAAGTTAAAAATACATCAATTCTTTTTTTATGCATCAATGTCTTGCAATCATCGAAGTCAATAAGCAGATGAAACAACTGATAATTGTTTAAATTAACTTAATTGAAATATCCTATAAAAAATGCGACGTAAGTGCATCTTTCTGGCGAATAGTTTTAAGCGTTTACTGTTTTAAAAACAAAAATGAATTCAGTTTTTTCTTTATTTTAGAAAATTTCAATACGAATGGTAAGATTTATATCGTTTAACATCTAATCTCTTCTCCTCCTCTTTTTCTTTTCTTTTTTTTTAATAGGGGAGAGTGGGGTCAATTGTAACATTTCTTACTTAACTATTTTTAACTAACAAAAAATCCAATAAATTATTAGTATTAATTGACAGACGAGTAAAGTAGACTATCCTCTACAAGAAAAAAAATACATACCTGATTTTAAATATTATTATATTAGTTATTAACAATTTTTGACAGTCGTGCACTTGTTACAATTGTCCCCACTTACGGGGTCAATTGTAACAGTTCATAAATTCAACTAAAACATAGTTAATTATACATATTATCATAGTTGTGATATATTTTTTTATTGATCAAAATAGTAGTGATATTTTAGGAGTAAAAATAATAATGAGCAGAGACCTAAAGGGTTAAACTTTTAACTTTAAGGGGTTAAAAATTTTAATTTATGCTGTGAAAGGTGACAAATAAAATAATGCACATGCAACATAATATAAATGATATAGGAAACTATTGGTGGTTCTTAAAGAGTTAAGTAATGGTTTGTAAACATAAGATTATTTATTTTCAGCTGTTACAATCGTCCCTTTACTTATTGTTACAATCGTCCCCAAGACGCCATTTCAGCTTCATTTGTTAAAAACAATGCTAGTTAATTAACAAAACTAATCTTTTTTTTTAAATGTTAATTTAGGTGCCCACTTACATATTCGGTTGATAATTTTTATTTGTTTAAACAAAATTACTTTGTTGCAATATAATATTCTAATACCAAAAAATGTACTTACGTAGCGTGAAAATATCTTTTGAAATGTAACTCTTTCAAAAATACATAAAAATGGTTGCCAGCAGGGGTGTACATGTAGATTTATTAAATACACCTTGTGCGCCACCTAGGAACCAAATCTAGAACCCGACACTCGAAATTTTTGCCATGTTACAATCGACCCCACTCTCCCCTACTTTTAGCATCAAGTCAAGCGCGAGCTTATAAAATAAAGACCTCGTGAAAGAAAAATAAATCAATCTATAAGATTGAATTAATAGTTCATAATAGTCAATGTTTAAATAAAAAAAACTGAGAAAATTTTACGAAGAAACACTTAAAATAGTAATGACTTTTGAACAATTGGAAGAAAAAAACTTATATTGAGTTCATAAATAACTCTTTTAGCATATCGAATTTCCCTTCAGTAGTTGCATATTAGCGGGCTGCAGAGTGGCCTGCATTGTAGTTTTTACTGCAATTTCAACAGTTAATATTTCTTGGAGTAATTATTGAATGCTAATTTTTTTTTATTCCATTGTACTCCCTCTTTACGATTTTACCCACCTTCCTAATTTCTAATTTCTAAGTCTTACCGTTTTTGCGCTGTAAAATAAAATGTAACGTAAAGCTGAATATTCAAAATAGTGGTGGGGGCAGCGTCGCTTATAAATTCTATAAATTAATTCTTTTAATTCTAAAATAAGAGAAGTAAATAAGAAAAGGTAGAAAATAAAAAAAGCAAGCTAATTTTATCCCCTTAATTTATTTTTTTCACAGAGAGACTTAAAAATTTCACCGCATATTTATTTATGCGCATAAAGAAACGTCATATCATTATGCCATCAGAAACTATTAATTCAGAATCGTTAAACATCAAACTTAAAAATTTTAGATTTTTCTAAATTTTGAAGCCTTTTTAAGTGAAGTTTGATTTTCATGTAAATCAGAAATTTATTTCATTCACTTTTTTCCAATGCCCACTAGATTGAAACTGAAATACTAGATTGACATGATCTTAAATAATTAAGTCTGAGACTGACGTCATTCAGACACCAGTAGGGCAGATTTGTAGGTCACTCTTTCAGAGGTACCATATGAGGTGGGCCAGCGTTGCTCCCACAGTAAGGACAGATAGCACAGAGAATGAAAGAACATCAATGCCTTCTCCGGGGTTCCTATCCGGGAACTTTCCGGTGTAAGCTCAGCTTCCTAACTACAACTTAATTCATTCAACGAAAATAAAATTTCAATAATGGAATTGTCGTTAAGGAGTAATTTTGACAGTGTTCAGAGTTATTTAAGATAAATCGCTGTGCAGCATAATATTAACCCCTTCCTTTTCGCTCCCGTGAAAATGACGGGGTGAGGTTTTGCCATCTATTTCTCGCTCCCGTCATATTTCCGAACTGGAATGTTCAGTAGTTACGCGCCAATAAGAATAAAACTAATTCATTTCTTTTGCCCGGAAAACATTTTATTTCTCATTTTTCACACCAGATGGCAGTACTAAGATATTTTTAAGGTAATTGTAGATAGTTAGTTTATTTTAAACTAGATATCAGCACTAATCAAATACGCATATTTGTGATATGATAAAAAAAAATTCTCTTTTATGACCGTTTTATTGAAAATGAANCTGTGTTGTTAAGGGGTTTACAGTGCTCAGAGTTACTGAAGATAGTTCACTGCGTAACTTTAATAGCGTTCAGAGTTATTTAAGATAGTTGACTGAGCAATTTCAACCGTGTTCAGAGAAATTTAAGATAATTTACTGCATAATTTTCTGGTACGGATTCCGCATTAAGTCTACTCAGCTTTTTCTTCCACAGCACAGCAGTTAGAGAAAAAAACATTAATTTTTTTTTGTTGGTAGTCAAGATCCAAGGTTAAGATTTAAACTTTATTACCTCAAAATGTCATGTTTTCTGAACCACAGTGAAAATCTTATTGTCAACTGATTTAAATAAGAATAATCTTGACAACCTAAATCCGTTACTCCAACGTTCCTTGTACAAAATAGTGTTTTTTTTTATCTCTTTTCAGAAGGTCAGTAAAGATAATTTGTTTCGGTTGGAATAAAATACAAATTGTGTTAATTTTCAAAAATATACATATATATTTTAAAGTCTTCGCCCGTGTTTTACATGAATTTTATAATTTATTCTTTTCTTTTGAATCTAATTTGGTTAAGGAATGTGTTGACTAAATTGTTTCGATAGCTTATGATTGTGCATATATTGCTGGCTTAAATCTATTAATTTTTAAAAGCAAATGTTTTTAACCATTTGAAAAGGCTCTCGGTATAAAGAATACGGTGAGTTCATATTATTACGCATATATCTCTTTGTTAATTAAACTTTGGGTGGTAAGACTACTTATTCTTCAATAGAATTGAAAAAATAGTATGCAAAGTTTTTTAGCGTTTCTTAGCTTTTGATTTCCTTTTAAGAATATAGAGTAAGAAAAATATCTTACATGTTAGACGAGCAATTAAATTTAATTTTAAAATGTTTCAACCATTTAAATAATTTAAATAAAATAGTTTAAATTTTATATTAATTATAGATTGTTAACAAGTTCTGAAATTATTTTTAAAAAGGGATGCCCTCTGATCAGTATTATTTATTTTTCTAGTTGATTTAAATTGAATTTTTTCTTAGATTTTTTCTTTAAATCATCTTTCTTTCATGCTTGAATTATAAACCATTAGCAAAAATAAATTATTGTACTAAATCAAATTATTTTAAAAAACGTCAAAGTAACGACTTTTAAAAAAAATTGATCATTCAGAAACTATTATACCAATTACGTTCAAATTTTGCATTGCGTCATTGAATATTACAATCCTCAAAATGCTGTAAAAGATTGTATACCTTACAATTCACTTTTTCCGAATATTTTTAAATAAAGTAATAAAAATTAATTAATAGTTATTAAAAATTTTTTGTCAGGAATTATAATTATTTAAACGAATTCTATAATTTTGGGTAAAAAGGTTTCAATTAGCTGAAAAAGTAAGTATCAGTCAAAAGGTAAAATTGACATTAAAGGGCTAAAACTATTGGAACCATATTTTCCATATTGCGGTTTTTTCACTGAAGATTTTAAGTATATTCTATTTTGAGTGACAAAAGTTTAAAACCATCAAGAAAAATACAGATGTATGTTTTTTCAGAGAAAATACGTATTTGAGTCTGATTTTGTCACTTTTAAAGTATCTTCCGCACTGATTAATTAGCATATTAAAAATGAGGCCATCAAACTACTCAGATTAAGTCCTATTACGTAAAAATTATTAGATTAAAAGTTATTAAAGATGTTCACTTTTCTTATTTTGCTCACTGTAGACCATGTAAAAAATAAAATTATGGAATAATTATTTTGTAATTCTTTTTTCTCAGCACAGAGCATTTATGTGTCTTTGTTAAACATTGGTTAAATAAAAAGAATGGTGAAAGACGAAAAGCCAGACAGTGCCAGGTCATGGGCCATTTGCCTGGCCGCTTGTGTCATCAATACCATGCTGTCCGGCATCAGTAGGACAACAGGATTGTTCTATGTAGCCCTCATTGAGACTTACGGCATATCTAGACTTCAAGCTAATCTTCCCTTCACAATGCGGAATGTAGTGCGGAATCTTGGCGGTAAAAAGCTCTAAATATGATCGTTAAATTCTTAATCATTGTTTATGATATTATAAATTAACTGCAATTTATAACAGTATATTAATGTAATTTACACCCAAGAAAATAATTGTAAAACGGTTAATAAGTTTAGCACCGATTTATATAATTTTATTTTAAAATATAGCAACTATATTCAACAACAAGGTAACTTTATAGAATTACGTTATATTAAAGAAACAACTCTTTTAGTTTTAAACTCCTAATTTAGAAAATAATCAAAATCAAAAACTTAAAAATGGCAGAGAAAAATAAGATAAATATATATTGCAAGTAAATAGCTTTAAATTAGGAATGCAAAAATATTACATGCTTGACAATATCTTGCTGGCTTTTATTAGTTTAAAGCCAATGATAGCCAAAAGAGGACATGGAAATTAAAGTGGGTAAACTGGATCCTACCATGTGATTTTCCCAGCCAATAAAAATGCACCAACAACAATAGAAAATTGTGTTACACAATCATGTTTTCATGTTATTTCAAGATAATAAAAACTTCAAAGGCTATATTCTAAACTTTAATTCATAATTTTAAAGGAAACTTCAAGNTATATATATATATATATAATTTCAAACATAAGGCTATTTTGTTAGACGAATGATTTCAATATTCCCTTTATTTTTAATGTATGATCAAATCAAATAACAATATACAGGATAGAGACTTATTCAAGCCACTGTATTTACTCCAAAAAGCTTTTCAGCAGTCAAATTACAAAAAATTGAGTACTCAAAACTTGCATTACTTCTAAATTCTGTACATCAGTTAAAATTTGGCAGGCAGTTATATTCATAATTCCCTCCACCTGTAAACGCCATTTTTCTTTACTTCAACTGGCTTCAGTGGTACATGTTACTGCCATCTACCGGCAACTGCTTAAATTAAAACTTTAATACTTTCGGAATAATTTCATGTGTTCCTTTTTGCCATATTCGTCTTCGTTTTTTTACTATAACGCTTCAAAACCCAGGAGGGAATTATGAACAACCCTGCATTTACATTACATGACTTATCACTTCCAAGCAGTTGATGAACATGACATTTTTATGATTTCAGGACCATTGGTGGGAGCGATTGGACAGCGTTATGGACCTCGGGAAGTGACGATAGTTGGAGGAGTCTCAGCCTCTCTAGGAATTCTGTTATGCGCTTTCGTCTCCGACATCACGTGGATTACTGTGTTATGGGGTGGCATGCATGGTATGCAACTTTCTAACACATTTGTGATGGAAAAAAATTAAACCTTTGTCATTACACAGAGAGTCTTGTTGTGAAGTGTGTAATATATGAGCGTTCCGTAATTGTAACTCTTCGTATATATTTTTGGAATTTTCGTCAGAAATGAAGTAAAAAATATGCACATTATCAAATTGCATTTGATTGAGAAAAAGAATTTTTGAACTCTGACCAATCATTATTAATGTTAATAAGAGAAAATAAAAGATTAAAATAATTAAATTCGTGTTTATTTGAGAATGACGCTCAAAGTTGATACATACCAGAAGATAAGTGTCAAACTGATAGGTAAGCAAACTGATCAACAATGTAAAAAGCTGATTTTTGATTATTTTAATCTTTTCATTGCTCTTCTCGACTTCAATAATGATTAATCATTGGGAGTAAAGGATTATTTTTTTTCCGCTTGTGTGGGTATTGATTTATCATCCGTGATTTGTGTGCAATTTTGATTTCATTTTTTACAAAGATGCCCAAAATATATTTTGTCGGTGGAGATAGCAAAAACAACTAAAGACAGCTTGAGAAAAAAAAATTAAACAGATATGTTATCTAAATCCGATGAGAATATGTTGAAATTAAGCAGAGGCATAATTAAAAAAAAAACAACGATAAGTTACTTTTCAAGTGAAATTTAATGATATCCTCCTTCTATTGGGAAGTACCTTTTGATAAAGTTAAGTTTATTAAAACTCGAATAGTTTTTCGCTATTTAAGCGTATCAATATATTTACCCTTATTTAATTAACTATTTTTACTGCTAATTGTTACTTTTATATTAAATATTATTTTTTGTGTGTGTGTTTTTTTTAAATAGAATGGAGATAAATAACTAAGAATTACCAACTCAACATAGAGAAAAATGCTTTAAAATCTAATTTTAGAATTAGAACATTATTCAAACTCAATATTTTAATCTTGAAACAACATTTTTTTATTTTCAATCAACTTAACTTTTCTTCTTAAAGGTATTAAAATATCCATAGAAATATGACTTTGGAAATGTTATATTTATTGAGAAACATGATTTCTTTTGCTAAAGCCTGTTTTTTAAAATAAAGCAAAAAAGACAATGAAATTTGATCAAATTTAATTAACGTTCTTAACAATTAGTTCTTTTAGTACCGTTTGTTTAGGAGTCTAGAGTAACTTAAAAAAAAGTTTATAAGCCTAAATATAATCGTTATAAATGTGTATTGAATTAAGAATATTATTGAATTCAAGAGCCCCATTTGTCAAATCATTTGGGGTCTGTACATTTATAAATAAAATTGTTCTCAAAGTGAACTAATTCAACTTTTTTTACCCTAGGTCTTGGTGTTGCATTAGGAAACACTTTATTCCAAGTTATAGTTACTCAATACTTTCTCAAATATCGAGCTACAGCATCTGGACTGGCTATTTCCGGTGCCTGCATCGGATCCTTCGTATTTCCATTGATGATAGAATATTCTTTGATGGAGTCCGGCTTGTCTGGAACATTCCTAATCACTGGAGCAATGATGATGCATGTCATACCAGCAGGCATCATGATGCAGGAACCGCCTTGGATAAAAAGAGAGGTAAAAACTTCTGCAAAGGCAGATAAAACCAAACGACAGAGCAACCCTCCTTCGAAATCTCAAAAGATTTCCTCAAGTAAAACCATGGACAGTATTCAAGAGGAAGGCAATTCTTCAATACCCGCTGCCAAAGCTGAAACTGAAATTGGCGTGAAGGAAATGTTGCCAATGGCGATTTCATCAGGTGCAAATGCAGCTGGTAAAAGTGCTACCTATATTGGAAACTCACGGAATGACAGCGGCATCGATAATCCCAGTTTTGAAATGAGTGAAATGAAAGTGGAAAACCGAAACAGTAAAATTGATGAAGTGGAAAACTTTTCCTCTAAGATAGATTTAATTCCCACAGGTACTGAACAGGTACTTTGATATCTTCTTAATTTGTAATTTATATTTATTATATCTTAATTCGTAGTTTAATTCATTAGTAGACATACACTCTGTATTCACTTAAGTCTAAATTAAAAGGAAAATAAGTAATTAATTTTACGCTTCTTTTAAATGTAAGTATATGTTAAATATATAAGGCTACGCAATAAACTATTTTAACAGTATCCTTACTTTGTTTAATATTATTTAATCAACAAAAACTTACATTTTAAATCGGAAAAAAATCGCTCTTTAGTGAGTTTATTTTTTTACAATAAAGCACGCTTCTATAAAAAAATTTATTCCTTAAAGGCGAATAGAATCTTGTGTCTATGGCTGCTAAAGATCATTGTGCTTTCTTTTAAATTTAATCATAATGATGCAAATATTGAGTTGGATTTTTTTTTTGTTCTGCATTGTTTTTTCAACGTAAATCATATAATGGAATACAAAATAATGTTTCATAATTTGAAATCAAGAACACTGAACGTTTAAAAAATATTTTTAACATTTTTTTCAGGGCCTTTTTTTTCTACTAATGTCAGGTTAAAATATGTTTGGGACTTATTGTTTGATTTATAAAAAGAAATTTGCTTAGTTTATTATCTAAAATTATTTAATTAATTCCATTTTTATGACCATTTTTTTAGAGGGAAGGCTTGTAAGATTTTTCAAAACTTTTTAAAATTTTATTTTAAATAATTTTCTAAAAACTTGAATTTTTGTTTAAATAATAAGCAACCAAATAAATAGTGTTTAAATGATAAAAAAAATAACGCGAATAAGTAAACAATTTATAAATTCTGCTTTTATAATTACAAATAACTCAAGAGAATGATCAAATGAAATAACGTATGACGTACAAAAGAAAATAGCACCCCCAGTGTTGGCCTCTCTTCTTGACCCTACGTTAATCTTAACTGTTTCCCACTTTTATAAAAATAAAACCCTTCATTCTTATTTTTTGAATTTTCTGAAGTTATCAGAAGATGGCAGCACAAATCATCGGTGAGAAAACAGATTCCTTTGGCCTTTTAATGTTAATGAAGTTGTGCGGAAGTATTCTTCCCAGAGCCTTATAAAGGGTTAAAACAAGTCTTACTTTCAATGATACCATGCAGTCGAATGGTGCTAGATTTGTCTGTTCTTCTGTACTTATTAAAAGGTTTGCGACAGCAGTATTATAATAATTTTTTTCGCGAAAATTGTTAGTCATTTTGTTTTTTCTAATAACATCAGATTTTGTGGCTAAAGCAATATATTACGATTAAAAATTTTACGATGATTATGCAAAACAAATGTAACTGAAATGTTTTTTTTAAGGTACTTGATGCAGAATCAAAGAGACCTGTGGTACGCACGCGCACCATATCAATTGGAAGAGTAAGTATCACTATACCCGTTGAACCAGTTGGCGCTGTTCAAGAAACATCCATTTACAGAGGAATGATCAAAGTCTGTCGTGATCCAATGTTCCATATGATCAGCTTATCTCTGGCTGCCTTTGCTATGTGTTTCGATCCTGCTATAACAGTAATTGTTGACTATTTAATGGACAAAGGCATGAAGGAGGATCTCGCCAAATACTTCATTAGTATGCTGGCTCTTGGCGATTTGTTCGGGAGATTATGTTTTGGTTGGGTGACAGATAAGAAATACATGTCGATTCCGAAATTCATGATGCTCCTTCAAGTGGTACAGGGTGTCTGCTTCCTACTTACTCCCATTTTTTATAGTTTTGATATCCTGATGACACTGATGATTGTGTACGGACTTACATCAGGAGCTGCATTAGTTATGTTTCCAATTTTAGTCGGAAAGTACCTGCAATCAGTTCAATCTCTTGCGATTGGATCGATTCAGTTCTTCAGTGGGATACTCTCCTTTGCTGTACCCCCAGTTATAGGTAAAGTATTCGATCCATAACTAAATATTATTAATATGAATATACGCTTTTTATCACTGGAAACCATCATAGCAATTGTTTTTCGCCTTTAAGTACATGCAGATATAAAACAATTTAATATCTATGAAAGGCTTAATTGATTATCTAATTGAAGGTTGACCAATAAGTTTCTAATTCTCGATAAATAAACTGAATTTTGAAATAAGAAGGGGTATTTCGAATCTTTAGAAATCAATCAAACATTAATTTTTTTTGAAACCAATATTTTTTTTTTATGTAATGGTATTGAATCCATATAAATTCTTCCTTCGTTAAAATAAAGTAAAACAAACCTATCGAAATGAAAACAATTGTTGCGTCCCGAATAAATAATCACCTTGAAAAGAAATGCAATGAGAACCAAACATAGATATTATGAAGCTTATAAACACATATTTACAAGGTGTGACTTGCTTCCGCTCCATCTGGAGAAAAAAAAACATCAAGTAAGTAAAAAAAAAATTTGTTGTTGTTGTGGCTTATCCTCCAAATGCCTGACGAAGCCACGCAAGGTTCACCAGACCGTTGACTCAGAAAATGTCCCAAACAGTTCAGTATATGTCCTCTGAGGAAAGTCCCAAACAGTTCAGGGTGTGTTCGGGAGAAGCCTGCTCAGTTTGACATTTGGAGCAGACCTCGAAGATTCTCCTGGCTTCGAAAAACGAGAGACAGTAATTGTTGTGACCGCTTGCTAATCTGGAAATTGTAGTTTTAGAAGCTCTGTCACAATTGAGGGTGAATGAAAAACCTGGCTCTTTGACCGCATACCAGTAATGGCAGGGAGAAATCTTTCATCCCTTCGAAATTTCAGAATAAACTATGGATTGGTGTTCTAAAAAGGTAAGTGTTGAAGAGGAAGGATTAGCGTGGTAACAGCCCTCCTTGGCCAGTCCATCCACCTGCTTATTGCCGTATATGTCAACAAGAAAAAAATATGCGTCAGATGGAAATCAAGCCACTTCTTATTATAGTCAAACTATCCACCACATTTTTACCTAACATAATATGTTGCATACAATTTATTAATCATGGGAGGACAAAAACCTCAATATTACGTCAAGTTTCAATGATTGCAGTCTCGAATTCTACCACAGACTGAAACTGCTACTCATACTGCCTTCACCTTTTCATCTTCGGTACAGAAATTACGAGAAAGGACAGGTCATTCACGACATGCACTCTATTGCTCATAAATCCTCACTATGACGATTTTGCAGCGTAAATTAAGGAATTCTCTTGTTTAAAAAATCCGACTTGGGTTGACGATTCTCGATTCAAATTCCGGTTGATGAGCTTATAGCGTTTTTTGGTAATCGGTAACCTTTATTCGGCTTGGGAGAAAGGCCAAAGGCTCCGTTAAGTTTGCCACCATGGTCGAAGCCTTCCCACAGCATTTAAGAGCCTCCACATTGTTGTCTAATTTTAGAATATTTTCTCGTTTTTTCTGCTCTACTGTTTCGTTTTATATGTCCCACAAAGTATTTTCCATGTAAAAAAAAATAGAAGTAGTCTTTGTTGGAAGTTATCTACAAGCAAAGGAAACTAGAAAAATGAATTCCGATAGTCCATTCAGTTTTGTGCGTTATTACAATAGTATGAGAAAAGAGAAGGATTTCTTCTCCATTTTCCAGCAAGGTGGAATCTTATTAACTGTGTTGGAAGGCTTCAGATATAGTGGTAAGCATAAAACAACCGCCGGCTGTATGAGGCTACCGATAATCAAAATATTCTAGAAATACATTTATTGCCCTTTTCAAGGTAAATTGGAGCCCCAAGGTAGATTTTCCAGCAGTATAATTACCTCCTTTACGTTTCAGGATCTTCAGAGTCTTGGTGTTTGGATAATAAGGTGAATTCCATGAACAGCTTGCCCTTTTATTTCCTTATATCTCTAAGAAAACGTAAGTTCTATCCTTAGTAGGGAAAAAAGAAACAGTTTCAGTTTGTGGCAGAATTGAAGGTTGCCATCATTGGAACCTGGCATGATATTGATGCTAATGTCCTTCAAGGTTCGGTAAATGATACACAACATCATGTATTTCAAGTCATAAACATGACTGATGCTTTCATATGTGACTTGACAGAAGTGACTTTATTTCGTTGGAACTCACTGTATGCCGAAGTAAGCAGTTCTTAATTCTCACAACGCATCGCAGTTGCCTAATGCATTTACATACGAGATGAGAATCAAAGCGTTGTTGAGCAGTAGGCAATATGTGATGCGCAAAGAGCCTTAACTATTTCGTTTTCAACAACCACAGTCCAGTGTTCATCCCAATCTCTGTAAACAAAATTGTTTAACCAGTTGCAAATCTTAAGAAGTTCTGCTGGTTTCTTTCTGATGAGGAAAGTAGCAGTGTCTATATAAGTGTGGAAGGCGGTTTTTTTAAGTTGAAATAAATATTTAAAAAAAACATATTAACGTTTTGTATGAAGTTGGTAAATAGTTAACCGACTTCTGTTCAAAATGAAATAGTCACGCCTTCTATGAAAGTCATATACCTGTAATTTGTTGTTGCTCTGTTTTTATTCTTAAAACTATTGTTTTGTTTCAGGTTATTTTCGAGATGAGGTGGGTTCGTACGATGGCATGTTTTACATAACCGGAGGATTGTCAGTAATTGTTGGTTTCTGTTGGCTATTTGAGCCTATGCTAATGAGGCTAAAGTCTAAAATGAATCCAGATGACATTGGATGATGAAATAGACATAATAGGATGATTAAATACTCTTCACAATTTATAGACTGCGATAAACACAAGGTGCCTTGTAATGACTGCTCTTAATACGTATTTTTTGGAATCAGAAAACATTGCTCATGTGTCAAAAATTAATATTTAAGTGATGAAAAATAAGGACGTCATTAAATTTTGAGCTCTATATGAGTGTGGACTGTAAGGCGAAAGCAATCCATTTATACTGGCTTTTAATGGTTTTTTCCATCATTTGCTTTTGATTGACTTCGATACTGATTCTTCAGAGTTTAATAACATTTATTTTTTTCATAACTTTAAGTATTTTTAACGCGATTTTTATAAATATTTTAGGATTGTACATTAAAGGAAGTCGTTACAAAACACTCTGTATACTATATAATGTTTTTAATAAATATCAGGAATTGTATATTTTTGTGTATACTTTTGTTTATATTTGTGCAGAACGAGTATCTATTATTTAATAAGGGATCTACAATCCGCTGTTAACTGTTCACAATCTTTGGAGTAATACACTCGTACAGTGAACATAACAGAAGTAATACACTCGTGTATAGACCAAGATAGTCAGGCATTTCGGCAGTGCTCGAACATCAAGCTTATAAGTCCTAAGTTATTGTGAAAGGTAATTTATAAGCACATGTTAGAGTTAAAACCTTAAATATATATTTATTTCTCGTTTATGAAATATACTGAGCTTATCAAATAGACACAGTGATTCAAATTTTTAAATGGAATTGAATTATGTCTACTCTTAATTAGAAACTATATCATACTGATGTTTGCCTGTTGTAGCTGACGTATTACCATACGTATTTAGCATAATATGTCAAAATAAGAACAATTATGCTTGCTTGTCAATAAATAAATATAAAGTAACAATTATAAACATGCAAGTGACATCAGCGTGCATACCGATTCTGACTAACCGTTGAAACGTGGCACTTGTTTATGTTACCAATAGCTGTTTTTGATATTCTGTTTTGAGTAAACTTAGCAAGTATCATATGAATTCTCTTCCATCTTATATGAATTCGTATTATATCAATTCTGACACATTCTACATTTTTTCATAAAAAGATTTTGTTTATCCCTTACTTAGAGCAAAGACAGACGCAAAACCACGTGGGCATAAACAAACTACCTATGCAACGATACATAAGCAAATAATAAATCCAGTTAAAATAAAAATTGTAGAAAAAAAAAGAATTATAATTTTTAGAAAATTCGACATGCGATACGGCGTTGTATTTAATAGACTTCTCACTAATTACCGTTTTAACTTGTATAGAGAAACTTATCTGGACCTTGGCCTGCAATATCCAGAATGTTAGCACGCCATCTTGTTTATAATCAACCAGCTAGCACTGAGGATATATGGGTCAGGTGTCTGTGTATCAGTGATCCTCTTCTTGAGTTGCAACCAATTAATACCCAATTTGAGGCGTGACACTTATTACTTGCGCTTATACACCTTCGCGCAAACGTTATACATTGAGCTAGCAGAAAATTTCCTATTTAAAGTTGGTAAAGGCAATAATTTTCTGTTATGTTTGTCGATATATTTTTTAAGCTCAGGTACCCGATATATAAATTTAACAATGAGTATTACAAGTGATACGAAATTTACTTTTATTTATTTCTTTAAATACGCATATTTATATCACCTGTATTTACTCGGTTTGTTGTTATGAAAGAAAAATATTGCTATTGGGTACTTGCACTTCAAGAAGAAGATCACGAATACCCACACATGTGATTTATGATGCTAACGGCAGTTGATGGCTTATAAACAGTTTTTAAACGTCATATATGGAGTAAATAAGTTGTTGTTGTTGTCGTGGGCGGTAATGAGTAAATAAGTATCATCTGAATATGCCAAAAATTTAGTCATCATTATTTAATGAATCACTTGCTAAAATTAGAAGTTCATTTTTTATATGTTAACATGATTTAATAATGATAAAAAATTTATATTAACATAAGTAAAGTAAGAATATTTATTTTACGTAGTTAATCAATTAAAATTCATCACATATATTTTTTTTATTTCCAATCTTAGATCATGAACAGTTACAGCAGAAAATAAGTAAAAAGAAAGAACACAGAGTACAATAAAAAGTGATCAAACAGAGTTCATTAATCTAACATCCTAGCCTCCCAATAACGCTCTGCGAGAAAAGTCTTACCCAGAGCAGGACAGTGGAGTAGATGTGCGGAGTTCATGATCTCTCCAGAGCTGCGCAGACTGCATATCGGGGAAGGAACAATTTTGAGTTTATAAAGATGGTTTCTTAGGCAGACATGCCTGGTAGCTAGGCGGAATTAAGTCACTGCTCTTCGCCGCACTGTGGGCCAGAAGACCATAATCCTTCAAAATTAAATTTTCAACTAAAATATGCGTAGGCAGTTCTAATATAGCCCAAATTAAGTATTCATAATTATTCCAATTATAATTTACTTTTTGGACCGACGAGAGTACAATGCAATGAAAAATAGGTTAATTTTTTTTTAAATGTAACTTTTAAATTTTTATATCAGAAATATATATAGAAATTTCACCTTACTGTTACATTTTTATCAGAGTAATTAGTCTAAAATTATAGTACAATTTTTCCATTTGTTGGATTAGTTAATACTCTCGACAAACTTATAGCTTATCATTTGACATTTTACAATGACTTTCGAAAAGTTCCACAAGGTAATTTGCTAAACTTTTTTCTTGTTGTCTTCTTTGATGTTTCTTCTGTCGAAAAAAAACCTGCCCCATTTTGCCCGTATTGAGAAGGTGGACTAAATATACCGAAAAACAAAAATTATGTTTTTTTTTTTCATGCTTTCGCGTTATTTTGTAATTAATTCGCGTTATTTTTTAATATTACTTCGGAAATATAATTTGCTTTTCATTTTTAATATAAAATTGCGAAAATTATCATATTTTCATTGCTGTATTTAATTATTTAAACGTACTATATATTTTTTATTTTTGCTCGCCATATTTCAGCCGCCATTTTGTTNTATATATATATATATTAATAACGTAACGCAATTCAAATTTTTAAATGGAATCGAATTATGTCTACCCTTAATTAGAAATTATATCATACTGATGTTTGCCTGTTGTAGCTAACGTATTACCATACGCATTTAGCAAAATATGTCCGCAAAAAAATATAATTATGTTTGCTTGTCAATAAATAAATATAAATTAACAATTATAAACATGCAAGTGACATCAGCGTGCGTACCGATTCTGATTAGCCGTTGAAACGCGGCACTTGCTTATGTTAGCAATAGCTGTTTTTGACATTCTGTTTCGAATAAACCTAGCCCGTATCATATGAATTCTCTTCCATCTTATATGAATTCGTATTATATCAATTCTGACAGATTCTACAATATTTCACAAAAAGATTTTGTTTATCCCTTACTTAGAGCAAAGACAGACGCAAAGCCACGTGGGGTACAAACAAACTACCTACTCAACGATACATAAGCAAATAATAAATCCAGGTAAAATAAAAAATGTAGACAAAATAGAATTATAATTTTAGAAAATTTGATATGCGATACGCCGTTGTTTTTAATAGACTTCACACTAATTACCGTTTTAACTTGTATCGAGAACGGCAATAATTTTCTGTTATGTTTTTTTTAAATATTTTTTAAGTTCAGGTATCCGATACATAAATTTAACAATGAGTATTACGAGTGATACGAAATTTACATTCATTTATTTCTTCAAATACACATATTTATATCACCTGTATTTATTCGGTTTGTTGTTATGAAAGAAAAATATTACAATTGGGTACTTGCACTTCAAGAAGACGAAGAACACGGATACCTACACATGTGATTCATGACGTTAACGGCAGTTGATGGCTTACAAACAATTAAACAGCTTTTAAACGTCATATGTGGAGTTGTTGCTGTTGTCGTGGGCAATGAGTAAATAAGTAGCATCTGAATATGCCAAAAATTTAGTTATCATTAATTAATGAATCACTTACTAAAATTAAAAGTTCATTTTTTATATATTAGCATGATTTAATAACGATATAAATTTATATTAACATGTGTAAAATAAGAATATTTATTTTACGTAGTTAATCAATTAAAATTCATTACATATATACATTTTTTAATTTCTAATCGCAGATTATGAACAGTTACAGCAGAAAATAAGCAAAAAGAAAGAACACAGAGTAAAAAAAAAACGTTGAAACAGAGTTCATTAATCTAACATCCTAGCCTCCCAATAACGCTCTGCGAGAAAAGTCTTACCCAGAGCAGAACAGTGGAATAGATGTGCGGAGTCCATGCACAGACTGCGTATCGGATAAGGAACAATTTTGAATTTATAAAGATGGGGGTCGGGATAGCCTGGTCGGTAGGGCGCTGGGTTCGATCCTCGCCGGCCGAAGACTCCCCGTGTAGTAAATGGTGACTGATGCACGTTAAATCTGTCGAGTCTCAAAGTCCTCCATGTTCCCACAACAAATCAATACCTCTGGGGGTACTGATCCAGGAGTTTCCTTGTCTTCTGGATTGGTTCAAAATTACAAGGCTACGGAGTTGAACGTAAGTAGTCGTAAACCCATGAAATTGGGTCGGCTGTTCAACGACGGTTATAAAATAAAATAAAATTTATAAAGATGGTTTCTTAGGCGTGTCCGGTAGATAGGCGGAATTAAGACACTGCTCCGTCTTGGCCATTGCACAAATTCGGGTATGGCATTCTTTCAGGACTTTTCGGAAACACGGTTATGGAGGTCTTCCTGAGCACAGGTTTTAATTCATTATATTCCATGCCTACATTTTCATCTAGATTTATTTTTTATTGATTAATTGTTGGAAAAAATTCAATCACTAATAGTGTGACACACGAGTGTGCATAAATATAAAATACATTGATAAATAATTTAGCTTACAACAATAAGATATATGCTTACATTTTTATCTAGATTTTCTTTTATTGATTAATTGTTGAAAAAAATTCGATCACTAATAGTGTGACACACGAGTGTGCATAAATATAAAATACATTGATAAATAATTTAGCTTACAACAATAAGATATATGCTTACATTTTTTTATCTAGATTAATTTTTTATTGATTAATTGTTGAAAAAAATTCGATCACTATTAGTGTGACACACGAGTGTGCATAAATATTAAATACATTGATAAATAATTTAGCTTACAACAATAAAATATATGCTTACATTTTCATCTAGATTTATTTTTTATTTATTAATTGTTGAAAAAAATTCGATCACTAATAGTGTGACACACGAGTGTGCATAAATATAAAATACATTGATAAATAATTTAGTTTACAACAATAAAAATGCCTTTTTTAAAAATTTCAACGCACTATTTCATTAATTAAAATTTCACGAAAATTATTTAATTAAAATTTCATGTTTCCTATAATTGAAATTTTGTTATATTTTACACTTACGTTTTTACAAATATGCATTTTGTTTATTTATTTGTATTTTGTTAAATTGATAATTTATCGGGTTGAACTAACAAATTAGATAGCTTGCTTGCAAAAGTAAAAGACATCATTTAGGAAATATTTACTTCATAATGCATAGTAAAATTACACTTTTGTAAAATTCAACACAGCTATAAAAGAAATTGTCTCAACACTTAGTGAATAAAAAATAGTTATTTACATTTGTATTTTTCACCTAATAATTTTGCATTAAATAAAAATTTCCCTTATTGGAAAATCAGTAACTGATAAACAATAACAAAAAGCTAAAAAAAATACTCATTCATTATTTTTTCTTCCTATAGATTATAAAAGAATTTGCATTTAGTTACAATGTTATTGAAATTTTCGAAACATTACTTATTTATTTATTCTTATTTACTTATCAATTGTTAGGAAATGTTCAATAATTCGTTTGCCGTTTCAGTTTATCATTAAGATCGCAGAGTTGTTGGAGAAAGCCTTTATTTGGAATGATAGCTCGCTTTTTTCGAATTATCTTCACCGCATCTTCCACACACATTTTATGCTTTATCATCAGGAATGCGCAAATCAATGTGGCTGATCTACTGATTCCAGCTTGGCAATGAACCAACACTTTACCTAAAACAATAAAAAAAACAATGATCAGGAGATTTACCAGAACGGAAATAAATTGTTTCGATAATTATTATGTTACTTTAAAAATGGGAGATCGAAATGTTGCATATACAGGGCGAATCCAAATGAATACCCCGATTTCATAGGTACACAACGCAAAATATAATAAATGTTGTCAGGGAACTGGGAGAGTGATTTCTTCATAGAGCGTTCGCCTTCCAATGAGGCGGACCGGGTTCGAATCCCAGTCGATACGAATTCCGCATTCGGCTTGCACCGCCCACAGTGTTAACATTAAATATCCTCAGTGGTAGACGGATCATGAGTTAGAGTCCCCTTGCCGTCAGGCTAACCGTAGGAGGTTCTCGTGATCTTCCTCTCCATGTAAAGCAAATGCGGGTTAGCTCCATCAAAAAGTTCTCCACGAAGGCGAATTTCTTCCAATACTCGATCCAGGAGTTCCCTTATCTTCTGAATTGGGTTCAAAATTGCAAGGCTACGAAGTTGAACATTAGTAGCCGTAAACCCATAAGATTGGGTCGGCTGCTCAACGACGGTTATAATGTAAAATAAAATAAAATGTACTTCTCACAAATGTTTGATATTCGCGGCTGAAAAGTAATTTTTGCTATACCTTTTGCAGTATTTCTGTGTCTATGCTGGTGATAACAGCTGTGATAAAGGGTTTCAAATTAGTCAGGGTTTTTAGACCTACAATCACATGCACTCAATTTCTTACGAACCCCTACAGAAAAAAAAATAACATGGGATGAGATCTGGGGATCGTGGTGACCTGCAAGGCAAGAGTGCACGCTGCCAATTTATAGTTAGGGTAACGGTTTATTGAAAGCGTTGTTTTTCTGCCAGTTTTGTTTTCACTGAAACGCTGATGACCATTGGAACTCCAGCGCCATCCATTGACGACTATTCAAAACTTACTTATAAAACCTCTGCTTGTATGTGCATTTTTAATTAATATATTTATTGCATGTTGCGTAGTACACCCATTAATTTGGAACTTTATTTTGACTTAGAATAATGAGAGGATATTAGAATAATGAGCTAGTTTTTGATGATTTTAATCCCTTTTTTTGCTCAAAATGGTTTTGAAAATGTTTGGTCCAAGCTTGTTGCGTTTTGTTTACTTTCCTCTGTTAAATATTAGATTCCGGTCTCTATTGTGATTTTTTTTTTATTTATTACAAAAATATTTACAGTATACTATAGGGGAATCCCTTCGTAAAAACCTACACAAATCCTATTTCTTAATTGTCCATGCATGACGCATTGTACCATTTTTCATGGTCGGTAAGCCCTTACTATTCTCCCAAAAAATATATTACATGTCTGGGATGATAAAACAAACATATTATATGTCCGTGCTGTAATATAAATCCGTCGAACTAAATCTCCTATATGGCGAAAACACTTCTTGATTAGGTTCCTATTATATGAGTCTCACACCTTTCGAGCTGCTGTTGACAGTAAATTATTGTTCAAAGGTATTTAAAAGGTTCGATTAAGTTGTGGATGGCTCTGCCAAAGATCTGGTAATTTTTTATTGAATTTAATTGAATGTTCATCGGAAACTTTTGTGTTACAGGGACTTAACTTAATTTTCCATCAGGTTAATTCTGGTATCTTAAACGTTGGCGAAAATGACTGAAACAAAATTTCAAATGAAGTGTTTGATGGATATGCCTGAAAAAACAAATACTTTGTATATTGGCAAAGAAACAAATAAAATTTAACTTAAAATTCAGTTCCCATGAATAATTGTTTTTATTAAACAGGAGCTCCTGCAAAAATCTTTCAATGCGTACTAAAAAAAAGGCCAAAAGCGTTCTATTTGCATTTATTGTTCACGCAAATATCATATCTACCAAATACATTACCTAAAACACACCTGCACAGAAGTTTTAAATGGCAATTTATTTCCGACCAGAAAACCCCTTTCGCTAGCACAGTGTCATGATCATCATACCTAACCGTGTCAAAAAGCAACCTATCATGGGATTAAGGCTTTCGGTCCGATTCTCTATCCTACTCTATCTTCCTTAGTCTATGCATTAAATTGCAGCTCTATATTTGCCCCAACCAGAGAAGGCACATATTGCAATTTTGATCAAGGTTAGATGAGATGATCGACTTCTGATCTGCTCTGCCCATCTGACTTCAACATCAAACCATACTATAGTGCGGTCAGGGAGAACTCCTCCAGACATCCGTCTCGCGTCGTGACGGTTACTATGGTAACGAGGAAAAGTCAATTCGAATAGGGGTGTGGGGTGAATAGCTTTGTCTTAATCTTGACATAGGTCGGCGTGAGTAAACCAATTGTTACATTCTTTCGTTCATTTCATCCCCATTAGAGCTGTGCTCTCGCTTGTTACCATAGCAGAAGACAACCCCAGACTTTTAGTCTGGAGGAGTTCTCCTCAAAGCCGCACTATACGTACTTTCTATACAATCCGGATCTGTTGTTTATTTTCAGGATTGAAAACAAATATCCATTTCTCCAACCAGAAGTGTTGGCACTTTAACAGAGCGCATGTTGACATCGAACCAGTAAAAACATACAATATTTACACTTAAGACTCAAAATTTTCATATGAATCAGATGTTTGTCTGCTGTGATAAATTAAATATAAGGTCTATCACTTATACATGAAATTATTGCTGAAAAATATCACTGACAAAACAGAAATACTAACCTCCGTGTTTAAGAGCGTCACTTATAAAATCAGTCGCGTCCTCGAAGTGATGGTGTATTCTGTATGTTGTATTATCAACAGCTGGTACTCCAAGATACTGTATTCCCTGGGGTACATAGAAATCTTCAGAAGTGTTGATAGAGCCGCTACTCCGGCCATCCCCTTGGGCAGCATTCAAGATATGCGTTATTCTCAGTCGCTTCAACAAGGCTATGGACATGGCAGTCAAGCTAAAGAAATGAAGTAATCAATCTTCAAGAAAAACTTCATTTGAATTTAAATACACTGCAATTTCAAAAAATTATAATTTAGTATGCTTGTTGACTCGTTGTTTGCCTTAAGAAGGAAATAAAAGGACCCAACAACGCTGACTATGCAATCCGTATTACAGGTAAAAAGTTGATTTTGATATAATTTTTCGTTTTATAAAGTAGAATGTAAAATAAAATTCATTGTAATTTAAATACACCGGAATTGCAGAAAATAATTCAATATGCATGCAATAATAAGAAAGCGAAATTTAAATTACAAATATAAAGAACTTCATTTCACATGCAAGTAAACTAAAATATCTTGAATTTTGGACATTCATACCAAAAACAACTTTACTCTCAGATATTGTCGTAGGTATGGACTACCATAAATTTTTGAGCAAATGCTTTTCTTATGAACATAATAATACCAAATCATCGTTCTACACTGATACATNATAATTTAGCTTACAACAATAAAATATATGCTTACATTTTCATCTAGATTTATTTTTTATTTATTAATTGTTGAAAAAAATTCGATCACTAATAGTGTGACACACGAGTGTGCATAAATATAAAATACATTGATAAATAATTTAGTTTACAACAATAAAAATGCCTTTTTTAAAAATTTCAACGCACTATTTCATTAATTAAAATTTCACGAAAATTATTTAATTAAAATTTCATGTTTCCTATAATTGAAATTTTGTTATATTTTACACTTACGTTTTTACAAATATGCATTTTGTTTATTTATTTGTATTTTGTTAAATTGATAATTTATCGGGTTGAACTAACAAATTAGATAGCTTGCTTGCAAAAGTAAAAGACATCATTTAGGAAACATTTACTTCATAATGCATAGTAAAATTACACTTTTGTAAAACTCAACACAGCTATAAAAGAAATTGTCTCAACACTTAGTGAATAAAATATAGTTATTTACATTTGCATTTTCATCTAAAAACTTTCGCATTAAATGAAATTTTCACTTATCTGAAAATCAGTAACTGATAAACAATAACAAAAAGCTAAAAAAAAATACTTATTCATTAATTTTTCTTCCTATAGATCATAAAAGAATTTACATTTAGTTACAATGTTATTGAAATTTTCGAAACATTACTTATTTATTTATTCTTATTTACTTATCAATTGTTAGGAAATGTTCAATAATTCGTTTGCCGTTTCAGTTTATCATTAAGATCGCAGAGTTGTTGGAGAAAGCCTTTATTTGGAATGATAGCTCGCTTTTTTCGAATTATCTTCACCGCATCTTCCACACACATTTTATGCTTTATCATCAGGAATGCGCAAATCAATGTGGCTGATCTGCTGATTCCAGCCTGGCAGTGAACCAACACTTTACCTAAAGCAAGAAGAAAAAAATGATAAACAGGAGATTTGCCGAATGGAAATAAATTGTTTCGATAATTATTATGTTAATTTAAAAATGGCAGATCGAAATGTGACATATACAGGGTGAATCCAAATGAATTACCCGATTTCATAGATACACAACGCAAAATGTAATAAATGTTGTCAGGTAACTGAGCGAGTGATTTCATCAATGATTTAATTAAAAATTTGATTTATTTCACTTGGAAAATAAAAAAGACAATTAAAAAATATAGTCTTTTATTAAGCATATCCAAAACAATTTACCATCTCTTAAAACAAAAACCAGTCTTGTTTTGTTCTAAAACAAATTAAGAATAAAAATATAATTCACACGCTGCGTTTTTCAGATTGGCGTTGCGTGTTTCATCATTTCATAAGTTTTCTTGCTTTTGTCAGCCTTGCTAAATTTTAATCTTTGAAGTCCTGACAAATGTATTCATTAATAGTGCATATCTATGCAGAAGTAATGCCAGTAAGTTTTCAATGTACTTGTCACAAATGCTTGATATTTGCTCCATTTGATATTTAAGGCAGAAATGTAATTTTTGTGATACTTTTTGCAGTATGTCTGTGACTACGCTGGTGATAACAGCTATGATAAATGGTTTCAAATTAGTCAAGGTTTTTGGACCTACAATCACATGCACTCAATTTCTTGCGAACCCCTACAGGAAAGAAAAATAACATGGGTTGAGGTCTGGGGATCATGGTGACCTGCAAGGCAGGAGTGCACGATACCAATTTATTGTAGAGGTAACGGTTTATTGAAAGCGTTGTTTTTCTGCCAGTTTTGTTTTCACTCAAACGCTGACGACCATTGGAACTCCAGCGCCATCCATTGACGACTATTCAAAACTTACTTATACCTGTATAACCTCTGCGTGTATGTGCATTTTTAATTAATATATTTATTGCATGTTGCGTAGTACACCTATGAAATTTGAGCTTTTATTTTGACTTACTCTGTATTATTTAAATACTAAAGGGTGTTTAAAGGGAGGTTGAAAACTTCAAAAAAAATAGTTTGTTTGAGGTTGAGACTGAAATGCACTTCTATGAGTATCTTTAAGGATAAAGCGAACACATTCCAGGCTAGTCTCATTAGATTAATAAGCTAGTTTTTGATGATTTTAATTCCTCGTTTGCTCGAAATGGTTTTGGAAAATGTTTGCTCCAAGCTTGCTGCGTTCTTTTCACTTACGCAGCAGTTTTATTCTGATAAATATTAATTTCCGGTCACTATTGTGATTTTTTTTTCGTTTATTACAAAAATATTTACAATATACTACAGAGGAATCCTTTCGTAAAAACCTATACAAATCCTATTTCTTAATTGTTCATGCATGACGCATTGTACCACTTTTCATGGTCGGTAAGCCCCTACTATTCCCCAAAAAATATATTACATGTCTGGGATGATAAAATAAATATATTATATGTCCGGGCTGTAATACAAATCCGTCGAACTGAATCTCCTATATGGCGAAAACACTTCTTCTTGATTAGGTTCCGGTTATATGAGTCTCACACCTTTCGAGCAGTTGTTGACAGTAAATTATTGCTCATATATATTTAAAAGATTCGATTAAGTTGTGGATGGCTCTGCCGAAGATCTGGTAATTTTTATTGAGTTTAATTGAATGTTCATCGGCAACTTTTGTGTTGCAGGGTTTTAACTTAATTGTCCATCAGGTTAATTCTGGTATCTTGCACGTTGGCGAAGTGACTGAAACAAAATTTCAAATGAAGTGTTTGAAGGATATGCCTGCCAACAAATATTTCGTATATTGGCAAAGTAACAAATAAAATTTAACTCAAAAATCAGCTCCCATAAATAATTGTTTTTAATAAACAGGAGCTCCTGCAAAAATCTTTCAATGCGTACTAAAAAAGGTCAAAAGCGTTCTATTTGCATTTATTGTTCACTCAAATATCATATCTACCAAATATATTACCTAAAAAATTTTCTCTGCACAGAAGTTTTAATTAACAATTTATTTCTGACCAGAAAATCTCATTCGTTAGCACAGTGTCATAATCATCATATCTAACCGTGTCAAAAAGCAACCTATCATGGGATTAAGGCTTTTAGTGCGGTTCTCTATCCTACTCTATCTTCCTTAGTCTATGCATTAAATTGCAGCTCTATATTTGCCCCGACCAGAGAAGGCACATGTTGCAATTTTGATCAAGGTTAGGTGAGATGATCGACTTCTGATCTGCTCTGCCCATCTGACTTCAACACCAAATCATAGTATAGTGCGGCTTTCAGGAGAACTCCTCTAGACATCCGTCTAGCGTCGTGGCGGTTACTATGGTAACGAGGAAAAGTAACTTCGAATAGGGGGGCAGGGGCGATAGTTTTGTCTTAATCTTAACATAGGTCTGTGTGAGCAAGCCAGTTGTCACCTTCTTTCCTCCATTTCATCCCCATTAGAGATGTGCTCTAGCTTGTTACCATAGCAGACTTTCAGTCTGGAGGAGTTCTCCTCAAAGTCGCACTATACGTAATTTTAATACAATCCGGATCTGTTGTTTATTTTCAGGATAAAACACTAATATCCATTTCTCCAACCAGAAGAGTTGGCACTTTAACAGAGCGCATGTTGACATTGTACCAGTAAAAACATACAATATTTACTCTTAAGACTCAAAATTTTTATATGAATCAGATGTTTGTCTGCTGTGATAAATTAAATATAAGGTCTGTCATTTATACATGAAATTATTGCTGAAAAATGTCACTGAAAAAAACAGAAATACCAACCTCCATGTTTAAGAGCGTCACTTATAAAATCAGCCGCGTCCTCGAAGTGATGGTGTATTCTGTATGTTGTATTGTCAACAGCTGGTACTCCAAGATACTGTATTCCCTGGGGTACATAGAAATCTTCAGAAGTGTTGATAGAGCCGCTACTCCGGCCATCCCCTTGGGCAGCATTCAAGATATGCGTTATTCTCAGTCGCTTCAACAAGGCTATGGACATGGCAGTCAAGCTAAAGAAAGCAAGTAATCAAACTTCAAGAAAAACTTCATTTGATTTTAAATACATAGCAATTTCAAAAAATTATAATTTAGTATGCTTGTTGAATCGTTGTTTGTCTTGAAAAAGAAAAAAAAAAGGACCTAACAATTTTAAAACGCAGACTGTGCAATCCGCATTACAGGTAAAAAGTTGATTTTCATATAATTTTTCGTTTTATAAAGTAGAATGCAAAATAAAATTCATTCTAATTTAAATACACCGGAATTGCAGAAAATAATTTAATATGCATGCAATAATAAGAAAACGAAATTTAAATTACAAATATAAAGAACTTCATTTCACATGTAAGTAATCTGAAATATCTTGAATTTTGGACATTCATACCAAAAACAGCTTTACTCTCAGCCCGATCTTACTCTCAGATATTGTCGTAGGTATGGACCAACATAAATTTTAGAGCAAATGTTTTTTTTAGTGAACATAATGATACCAAATCATCGTTCTACAGTGATACATACCTAAAGCATCTAATTTTGTAACAATCTTCAAGAATTTATCCTATTATAGACAACTTGATATCCAATTCCCCATTAAGTGCTGTTTAATAATTATTTAAAATTAAATGTTTTAAGCTATTCATGTTTATTTTATTCATAATCCAATTATTTGAATCCTTAAAATGCTTATTAACAATAAAACTAATATAACTGAGATGTGCGTTATTGTTTTACTTATGCAAATTTTTAAATCTCTCTTACTCATATTTTGCTCGTAATCCAATTATTTGAATCCTTAAAATGTATATTAACAGTAAAACTAATAAAACTGAGATGTGTGTTATTGTTTTACTCATACAAAATTTTAAATCTCCTGTACTCAATCTTACATGGAAAAAAATGCTTCTTGGGCAAAATCACATAATCAGCATTTGATTGACATTTTCCACATTTTAATGCTTTTTGAAATTTTAAAATAACATTAAATAATAGCGTGATTTTCATGTTTTCCTTTAAAAAATATCACGCTAACCAAACCGGTTAGCTACTTCTTTTTTTACTTTGGTCTCTAAAAACGTTACCTTAACAGACTCGATATATGAAATTTTCCTCTGACCGGCGCAAAAGTGCTGTTCTCACAGATAATGCATGTAAACTTTTGTGACTCTTTTGTATGAGCATATCATTATGAATATGAGAAATTAATTTCGTTTATTCGTCTATAACAATTGATGAGTTGAACATTGATGAATAAGCAATGATGAGTGGGTTAAGAGAAAATCTATTCACAGATACGTGACATATCTTATAAGTTCGTTGCTTAACAAGTTGGAGGGAAAAAAATTGGTATTAATGAGTAAAATCAAATAATTTTATTATCAATTAAACATCTTCCTCATTTAGCTATGGAGAGAAAGCGGATAAAATTTCTCTTGAAGAGTGAATTATTTAACCAAAATTTTTCCACTCATCGAAGATTATGGTCTTATGGTCACTTGGCTCCGACAGCGCATCTATACCCTGTCCTCAAAAAACTAATGCCCAATACAGCCTTATTCATTATCTAAGGTTTTATCGATATTAAACAATTGTTAAATAAAAATTTTGATTAATTTAGTACTCACGCATCTCCTAAATAAATGTCAGGGAAAACTTCGTTGTAAGCTTCGGTGGGCAACTGGAAATGTCCTTCTGGCTTTCGAATGATTTTTAGCAAATCGTCTGGTGTGCAAAGGGGTCTTCTGTATGTGTTTACGAATTTCGGCAAGTAAGAGTCTTCATCGTCAACAGAAAAAGTCCTTTTAGCCTCCGCAGCTTCCACTAGGCAAGGACACATATAGAATGGTCTGGGTTTTTGATCATCCCGTAAAACTCCAATCTTTTGTGGAACAGGTCTCCTTCGTTCCTTTTAAGAAGAAAAAAGAATTGACAATACTCAAGATATTTGTTTTAAGACTAACACATATTTTGATGCAAACTACACCGGTCGTCCAATAGCAGAATCTATGCGCAATTTAGATTTTATGCATTATTTGAATGTCATCACACTTTTTAATTGTATTCAAGAATAATAGTAAACTGTGCGCATGCGTTGCTATGGCGACCGAATATTAAAATGAGCAATAATCATACATATTCAATTAAACAGGTCCAAACTCTTAAATACCTGGGTATTTTACTTGACCAAGGCTTGACCTGGATACCTCATCTTAACCAGGTCAAGGAGAGAGTAGGAAACTTTAACAATCTTATTAAAAGGGTGGCCAGGGCGACCTGGTGACTTAAGCCAAAAATACTTAAAACCATCTACCTGCGGGCCACAGAACGCATTATTTTATATGCCGCCAGTGTCTGGTATCGTAATACTAATAGGATCAATAAAAAATTAAATTCCATCCAAAGGTCCTCGCTAATACTCATAACTAAAGCTTATGCAACTACCAGCACAGAGGCCCTCCAGATACTGGAGGGGGTGGAGCCTATTCACCTTAAAATAATTAATTATATTTGTGTCAAACGACTTAGGTGGCAGTGGCGACTGGAAGACTTTGACTAGGATATTAGGGCTGTTTTACAGGCTGCACGTCCTGACTGTCCTCCATCTAGGCTTCACCCATCCACTTTTCGTTCTGTTCCCTACGGTAAGTCTCTACCAACCAATACGGGACTTGAAATTTTTACTGATGGTTCGAGGATGGAGGTCGCCAACCCCAATACTAACGATAAGGAATATAGAACAGGCTCTGGCATGATTGTGAAACTGGATGGTGAGACTATTGAGGTGGCCTCCATCAGACTCACCAATAACTCTAGCGTTTATGTTGCAGAGCTCGTGGCAATTAAAAAGGCAATTTCATGGCTTTCTGACATGAATTATCCCAGGGCAACCATCTACTCCGATTCGCTGTCCTCGTTGCAAGCACTAAACAATCCAAAGCCTATTTCAAAACTTGTGGAAGAGATAAAACTTCTTTGGCATGACAACATTGATTGCAATTGGGTCAAAGCCCATGTGGGCATTCAAGGCAACGAGGAGGCGGATCGGGCAGCAAAAGAAGCCACGAGTGACTGCAACATCTCAATTGAAGTCCCCAGTTCCAATGCCCAAATTAAAACCGTGGTCAAATCACACAATATGAGTCGCTGGAAGCGGGAGTGGCAGAGTTCCGGGAAGGGCAGGCAAACTTTTAAATTCTTCAAGGAACCAAAACTAAACAGACTGCAGGCAAATTTTTATTTTAACCAATTTTTAACGGGTCATGGAGTGTTCGGAGAACATCAAAATAGACTTTTTAATAAAAACATTCAATGCAATTACTGTGGGGAACAACAGACAATCGATCATTTAATTTTTAGTTGTTCCCAATTCCGGACACTTCGTGACAATAACTTTACCAATTTTAATCAACACCAATGTTTTGCCAATTTGGCCTGCAGAAAAATTATCATCTCCATTATTAAACAGACACTGGAAGATGTACTCGGAGACAGGCAATAAGACCCGGGCAGTCCATCGGCTTTTAACTTAATGTTTACTTTATTCCATTTTTAATGTTTTTTCTTTAATGATTTTATGTTACACATTATTTGTCATTCGTCTTTTCTACTGGGGCTTGATTTTACGCTTTCATGGGGGGTTTTTATCACTGTCAACTGTTTACAATTTCTTTATATCGGTTTTACCTGCATTTTTCCATTACGATGGTGTTTAACTTCTCAGTAATTTTAACTTTTTTGTGTTCGACTTTATTACATTGTGATTTTATTGTGTTTGATTTTATTACTATGGTCTTTTGACTGTCTGTTTGCCCCTTTGGGTACTTCTGTAACTTATATTTCTATTTATTGTACATTTTCTGCTTGACGTAAACCCTACACAAATAGGGTGGGTCGTGTCACTATTCAAATTCAAATATGGCGACCGCTGCTGTTCGATAATGTTTTCACAACTCTTTTTTTTTTCACTTTCAATTTTTTTATGCATTAAGATGGTTAATTTATTTTTGAGATATGGGACCAGAGAGATCCCATAAATGCTTCTTGAGTTGTGAATAAACGAGAATTTCATCACTTGAACGATATTTTTGTTTTTATTAAAAAATTAGACAACCACCATTTTGCCAATGAGTAACCTGTGATCTCCTTTCAGCGATCACATTTTCTTCATTTAAAATTATTTATTTTTCTTTGCTATTTTAAAGTATACAAATCTCTCTAATACATAATATTGCCTATTTTCTTTTATTTTTTCATTTTTTAAGTAAAAATAAAGTTTGTAGAAAAACACAAAACAGAGCTTTATGTATTACTTGTATGTAACAGAGCCTAATATGACTGAGAATTAAACCTGTAACAGAAGTTATCTTCACCATTAATAACAGGACAAAAATTATTTATATATAAATGTAGCTAATGAATACCACACACTTCTTAAAAAAACTCTCACTTATGAATAAGCAGCAAATCCGTCATCTATATTTCCTCTTTTTTGATAATCATTTTGTCACGTGAATTCTCAAATGTATGACAAAAATGTTGAACCTCATCGTAGTGTATTGTGATAGATTGTTAATTAGATTGACGGAACTAGAATGAGGACTAGATGATCGAAACTAGAATGACAATATATTTCTTTACTTGTGACTAAATTCGTTTCCTCAAAGAAGTGAAGATAAGTAATTCGTCCTTTTAACGAAATTTTTGCTCGAAACCTATACCAGGATACTGTTTCATCAAAAACGAAGAAAGTTACAGATTTTTTGCAGTATAATTTACAGATGTTCCGCAATGATAACTTTAATATGCATTTTTTGGCTCGTTTTCAAAAACAAAGTTTAAAAAAAATATGCATGTTAATATATAGGAAAGAAATAAAATAAAAAATGCCATCAAAATTTAATAAATCACTACTGAAGACAGCGCGACTGAAAACAAAAATGGTGTTTGATTGCTGGAGGATACATATATAACGTTTTTGTCTCACTCTCGAATAAATATTAATTTGAGACTTCCAATGCAAATACTTAATATAAATAGTTGACGATCCTAAAGATATATATTAAAAGTGATCAATATGAAACTCCCTGAATATCATATAATATTTAATGCAATATTGCATAACATTTTATTCATAAACCCATGAGCAATAAATACTAATTTAAAAAAAGATTAATTAAACAAGTGGAAGAAAAAATAAATATTTAAAAAAAAATTAAAATCACTAGAAAAAAATTATGTTAAGAAAAAGCTCAATATCAAATTTCAACTATTGTGTTGTTGTTGTTGACGTGTGCCTGTTTAGGCAGAGAGGGTGCGATTGTTCTTGTTTTCCAGTGGTGCCATCTATGGCCAAGAATTCGACTTCTGCCACACCATACGTCGCACCCGTTTATAGGGCGGACCCATTCATACATCCATTCATTCATCCACAGATCGTAATTTTAACCTGAATCAGAGAACGATCGATCTCCAATTCAGTACCCCCAGAGGTATTGATTTGTTATGGGAACATGGAGGACTTTTGCAACTCGACAGATTTAACGTGCATCAGTCACTTTACTACACGGGGAGTCTTCGACCGGCGGGTCTCGAACACACGAACTCACGAACATGGGCTCAGTGTCCTACCAACCAGGCTACCCCGGCCTTAATTTCAACTAATTAAAACCACTATAAAATTACAGCTCGTTGGTAGTGGAAAAGCCAGGAAATAAATACACATGGTCCTATGCAATGTCCACAATTAATATTTATTTTTAGAATCTCAACCAAAAAAATCACCGGGAGTCACAAATTAACATTTGAAGCGACGGACAGAATAGAAACGCTATCAAATTCTGACAAGTTACTGTAGAGTAAGGCAGATGTAATAAACATTAAAACTGGTTTAATTGGATGTTAAAATTTGAAGGTGTTTCTAATAATCGTCTTTCTACATTATTCTGTTTCCTCTTACAATCAAACCTGTCTTACTGTTTTTTACCTACGCCTTCCTGTTCTGAGATTTGTCAAATTTCAAAAGCGTTTCCGTTTTTTTCCTCAGTTAAATAGTATTTTGAGACCTCCCATGTACATACTTTTTGAGTTTCATTTTTGATTAGGATTCTAAAAATCACGTATCCTTCACGCATTGATGAATTTGGCTTTTCTGTTGCCTTCCACCAATAAAGTCATTTTTCTTCTATCAAAGACAATCGTCTTATAGTTTCATGCGTCCTCATTGGGTAAAAATAATTCATTTTATGATCATTAATAAGCAAAGAAGATTCTGCTATCTTTGGTTGTCATCAAGTTTGCCATAAAAGTTGTAACGGTATTTACCCTCATTTAGTGAAATTTATTAGTAATATTTATTTATCATCCCTTTTTAAATTCCGTGTAGTAAAGTGCACTTTAGATTTGTCAGGTCACAAAGTCTTCCATATGAGGCCATAATAAATTAGACCTCTGGGGGTACTGAATTGGAGATTGATAGTTCTCTTGTTCAGATCAAAATTACAATCTGTGGATGAATGAATGGATGTATGAATGGGTTCGCCCTATAAACGGGTATGACGTATGGGTGTTGGAAAAGTCGAATTCTTGGCCATAGATGGCGCCACTGGAAAACAGAAACAATCGCACCCCCTTGCCTTAATGGCCTACGACAACAACAAGAGCAAAAAATCCCTTTTTAATTTTTTCTCAATTATTATTACGTTTTCGATTTTCATAATTGAAAATATTATTTTATTTCGATTTTCATTACTTAAAATATTATTTTATTTCGATTTTCATTATTTAATTGTTGTTGTTGTTGTTGTTCATTTACGTCGCACTAGAGCTGCACAATGGGCTATTGGCGATGGTCTGGGAAACATACCTGAGGATGATCCGAAGACATGCCATCGCAATTTTGATCCTCTGCAGAGGGGATGGCACCCCCGCTTCGGTATCCCGACGACATGCACGCAAAATCGAGCACTTTACGGTAGAACAGTTTAACGAGGACCCATACCGCACACCCTCGGTCCCTACGCAGGCTGATCCAAGTGGTCACCCACCCGCACACTGACCGCAGCCAGCGATGCTTGACTTCGGTGATCTGCTGAGAACCGTGTCTTAACGATCAGTCCACTGCGGGACTCATTATTTAAAATTAAAGGCTTAAAGCTAAAAGTGTTTTCTCTTTATTGTATTTTTAAAAAATCGTGGGAAATTATGCAACATTTTATGCTAAACACATTAAATTAGCATATTGCATTTATTAAACAATAAATTTTTTATAACAAATTTTATCTAGATCAATATTTAGGCAATGTATGCAATTAAAATAATTAATACAAACCAATCATTGAAACTTCTAAATAATTAACTTTTCGCTCTGTTGCTAAATACTATTTTTGATGGAAAAATAATTAAAGCGCTTTTATAGTAACCAAAAATTAAATAGCAATTAAAAAACAAATTTGTAAATGATGAAGCTGCAAGGGAAACTGAGCAAAATAATTAGGTTAAAATTTTCGTAATAAGTAAGACTTGAATCGGTGGAATCAAACAGAGGATTATTCAATAAGACATTTTGGAATCTTTCAATCGATTACTTTTTAATTTAAATTTTACAATCTGTTTATCGTCGCGAAACGCTAGGAGCGTAGATCCCTTATTATTTTTTTAAGGAACACATGTCCTTTACATATGAATGATTTTTCATTATTTCATTAACCTGATGAAAAACAAACCAGTTTTGTCTCTTCTTTCGGCATACGGCGAAAATTGAAGTCAGTTTAAAAAGAAAATAAGAACAGAGCGTAATTGATAATAAGGCAATGGAAAATTATTGATATGTTTTACCCTTGTTTTAACAATATATTGTTCATTTCAGATGAAGAATAAATTTACACCAATAAAATGTTTTTATATTACCTATGAATTATAAAGTACCTATAAATTATATAGGTAATTACATATATCTTATTTTTGTTCCTATTAAAAGGATTCTGCAACTTTTTTCCACAATTCTGTTAACATCAAAGTTGTCCTGGTCAAATATTAAGTGATATTTTCTTAACTATTTGACATATTTTTTTCTGATATTCCAATTGCAAATAAAAATTAGTTTTGGTATTTTTAAATTGTAAAAAACAGTCTAAAAACTACTAAAAATATCTGTTAGATTATCAAAGAGATTTTGTACTAAAATATAAAATCCAAAAAAGTAGTTTGATTTTTTTTTCTCATTTTAAAAATTTATTAAAAATTATTTTGTAAATTAAATAAATTTCAATGATAAATAACCGTTTCTTTTTTATTTAAATAACTGCAAATGAGAGTAAATTAAAAACAATATTACCTGGAAATGAACCATTTTAGAAACTGTCTCATGTTTTTACATCATCTAATATATATAATTCTCTTACGTGGCTCCCAAGTTTTGGCTGTATTTCTTTTCCGCCGGTGGCAACGTTTGCTTTGCTTTGTTTACGTTACTATTTCTCTTACACGGCGAATCAACCAATGATTGTCGCTAAAAATGTCACATACCAAATCTAGCTGAGGTGGCTCAACATATAGTGCTTTTAAAAACGGAAACTGAAATAACCAGAGAGCATCAGCTGCGTCAATCTCATACTATTAAGCTAGGCAGAAGTGAGTAGTCTTTGTCGATAGATCTCTATTTTAGTATTTTGTCGAAAACGCTTTTTTTTCACGAATTTATGTATTACGAATTTATTTGACGATTTTTGATTTATATCACGAATTATACTATAGCACATTTCTAATAGGTTTAACGAATTACATGTCATTTATTTGAATTCAAATTTATTTTAATGACTTAGTATTTACTAAAAAGATGTAACTTTAAAAAAAAAAAAAGTTTTTATATGGATTTGAATGATTGCTTGAATTCTTAGAATTTTGTGCATTTGCAATGTACCTAAGTTAGTAGTGAGAGAAGCGAGCGAGAGCGAAGCTGCGCAATCTTATATGGTTTGCGAAGCAAACCATATAAGATTGCGCAGCAATTTTCGGGGGTTGGCGAGCGTTAGCGAGCAGGGGGCGCAGCCCACTAGTTACCATTAATTATTAAAATTCTAAATATATTTTTCACTTATTTTGACCCAAATGAATAAAAAATAATCCATAAATTATGAAAAATATATTTCATAAAAATTCTGCATCAAAAGGTTAAATTAAGTAAATATCTATTTTTATTTACATAATTTGGTTCTTTACAGTTTTCATAAGAATATTGTCTACTAAATTATATTTTCAGCAGTCATATATTTTCATGTAAACCGTTAAATGCAGTTAATGCTTTAGACTACCTTTTTATCTGTAAAGTTTTACGTGCAAAATGTAAACAGATACTCTTTAAAATGTCATAATACATATCAATATGCACTTGTAAATTTCGGAATTAATTACTAAAACAAATTTAAGGTACTGGAGATGGAAATCGAGTGCTTACTGAATGTCATTTAACACTTTATATCACTTGATTCTTGACTTATTCAACCAGGTAATTAGTTTAAGAATTTCTGGTAATATTGATGTTGATAAAGAAGAATTAAATTTTAGTTCAAGGCGAAAACCCGCTGATAGAAATGTGCTAAAATTTAAAAAAAAAGAATAAATAAATAAAAAACTTACTATGCTTGAGTCATCAAATATTCCATAAGTAAGATAATCTCGAGTTGGGCCCAAATAATGGTTATACCTATTTCGGTAACTACTCATAACGCTCAGTTGTTAGTTACCAGGAAAACTACAATAGTTTCAGTTCTACTGATAATTAAAAAACATGTGTTCTGATAAAGTATTAGACGCGAGAGAAAACAGCTGAGTCAAGGTTGGTTTCTGCTTGAAATAAACTATTTTTGTCATTTTCCCCAGTTGTGAGAATCACGTCAATTGCTTGGCTGGCATAACGCCCCCATTCTAAGAATACATTTATGAGTTAGAAAGTGGGTTTTCGGAAAGAAGAAAAAAGAACTGTTAAATCTAGAACTGTGTTTATGTGTCTTTCTTAATACAGCGCTTATGATTTGCGCGCCCTAGAATTTGCTTGACATCTAAAAAAAAATTCTTTCCTTCTTTTTAAGTATAAATAAACTATTTATATTGCGGAATGCAAGCAAGTTCAAGATCTTTTACACCCATAAAGAAGACCAATGTTTCCCAAATCTTTAATATGTTAAGTGATTTTTCAATAAAGATTCCAGTTTCTGTTGGGGTATTTCGTAAATTGAACAATATGGGTCAGCCACGCAAAGTTCTTATCCTCATGTTGAGATGTTACATACATATCTATATGATTAGTTTCTGTGATATGAATTAAAAAGTAACGGAGTTCAGTCAAAAAGGAAAATTTTTAGTTTAGACCAATGATCGCTAAACCATCGATCAGTAGCTAACGGGGAAATATTCGGTAGATGACTTTAACGTTTCGATTAACTAACCTTGATTCCTCTACTGTAATATATATTTCAATTTACAGAAATGGTAGAAGGATTTAGGTTAGTCACTTTTATCCTGCGATTAAAACTAATTTTACAAGATACAATAAACTACGCAATGAGTACTCATTCCTAATATTGAGATTTATATATTTAATGAATAATTCATACCGCACAAACGCGTAACTGTAGCAAGAGGGGAGATATAGATGCTGAAACTCCTATCTGCAATAAAGAGGATCACACATGCGTAATCCAAATTAAACCATATAACATCAAATGTTATATATAAATAGTATACGACTGTTTAATTATAGTAAGACATTAAAACACTGCTGTGTAATTTTTTTTTTTACATTTCAAACGAAAACTTTTATGGTGATCGCTTTCTTACCTGCATATTTGTAAGAGCTGGAGATCTGAGGAAACTACGGCGTACAATTCTACGGCCCTCTACACCACTACTAAGGTGGTGGTGCTGCAGGAACTAAGCCCCTCGTCAACTTGGACAATTGTGTGCCTAGCACTGTGTAGTGTACGAATGTGTTTGTCTTCCAGCATAGAGGGGCGTGGTATCCCATGGTTGCAGAATCGGAATCCAGTTCGGAGGGGCAGGAGTTCAATCCTCGATTTCACTACAACCCACTAAGAACATGCAAAATACTTGCTAGTATAATCTGTAAACTCAGAAGTCCTGTGGTGGGTTATTGAGCCGTAACATGGATACAGGAATCTTGAGAAAAGTTCTTTCCCCTTCGGATCTATGTCTAAATTAAGGAAGTGGCCCGATAAAATTGTGGTGGCATGTCTTTTTATTACCCGCAGGAATGTTTTCATGATTGTCGCCAATAGCCCTATGCGCAACTCATGCGCGACGAAATTAAAATACCTACCTACCTTTTAGTGTAGAAAAATACATCTAGAACAATGGTTCATTTGCCTGTTCTATATATATATATATATATATATATAATCATTTT
>NC_092207.1:36398441-36421572 GCF_043381705.1 Parasteatoda tepidariorum | reverse complement strand
TTTTTAAAATTTCCTCAAAATATATATATATATATATGTGTGTATATATTGTTAAGGTGGTGTAAGCATGATGGTGTGGGGTTGTTTCTCGTCGTTTGGCCTGGCTCCGTTAGTTCTTGTGGTTGAGAACATGAACTCTGAGATGTATGTGGATATTCTGGACATTGCTCCACTCCTAACTTTATGGCAATATTTTTTGGGAAGGGCCATTTCTCTTCCAGCAGGATAACTGTTCGATTCACGCCTCGAGGCTTGCACAGACGTGGTTTGATGAAATGGGTGTTCAAAAACTAGACTGGCCTTTTCAGAGCCCTGATCTAAATCCCATAGAACACCTTTGGGTTGAATTAGAGCGCAGATCGACCCTCCTCATTGCAAGAAATCACCTAATTTGTTGTTGTTGTAGTTGAAGTTCATTTACATCACACTAGAGCTGCACAATGGGCTATTGGCGAAGGTTTAGGAAGAGAATGATCCGAAGTCAGGCCATCACAATTTCGATCCTCTGCAGAGGGGATGCCCCCCTTCGGTAGCCCGACGACTTGCACGCGAAGTCGAGCACTTTACGGTAGAACAGTTTAACGAGGACTAATACCGCACACCCTCGGTTTCTACGCAGACTGATCCAAGTGGTAACCCACCCGCACACTGACCGCAGCCGGTGATGCTTGACTTCGATGATCTGCTGGGAACCGTGTCTCAACGATCAGTTAACTGCGGGACTCATTTGTGATGGAAGCCCAGAAGAGAGGATGAAGCCACCTATCAAAAACTGGCGAAGAGTCTTCCCTGACGTATGCAGGCTGTCATCGATGCAAAAGGGGGACCAGCATCATATTAATATGCGCCTCCGGACGCTCAAGGCTCATACCACTGGGTGTTCTCATACTTTTGACCAGATAGTGTGTGTGTCTGTGTTTGTTTGTTCAGGGAATGTAAGTCTTTGTATCTGATTTCGTAACTCAATTGATAGTTAGCAATAATTAATTAGCATATTTTAGGTAGCCCCTGAAATCATTAAGATCATCCCAGACAAAAAAAAATAGATAAGTATGAAAACGAAAACTATTTATTTTTATTACATAAAACCTGTGATAAATAATGTTTTAAAATTATTAAATATAAGCTTGAGATCAAACAAACAAATTGGTTACTGTACCAACTTATTAAGAAAAAAAGATAAAAACAAACGAACAATAAATAAACATTTAAAAAGTTCTACTGTTATCACTTTTTGTTCAATAAATTTCCATCTGCATTCGTACAATATAAAAATTCATATAATATCAAAAATGTAACAAACGTAATGAACACATGGTGGAGATCAATAGTTGAAAGTAAAAATTTTCAGTTTTTGTGAACTCAGAACATTACACAGTACAAAAGACACATGTATTAAGAAATTAAAGGCAATTGTATAAAAATTTTACAAGAGCAATATATAAAACATAATTTTTTTTTACTGTAATATGATCAAATAAGTGTTTATAATTTTGATACATGATTGATATTAAAAGAAATTGTGATAAATTGCAATAATTTTAAACCCTAACACTGATGTTTTACCATAGCGAAATCTAAACTAACTATATTTTTATATAATAGTTTTCTTTCACTTTAGAATATCTTAAGCACCTTAATTACTTTTGAATGTATTTTTATAGTGTAGAAAAAAACTTACATTTATTTGTTCATTACTCTGACTTGTTATTCAAAAATTAAAAATATTTCTAGTTCATTTTTCAACTGTAAAAATTTATGTTAAATTTTAACATTTGTTTTTATTGCTTAATTTAAGGAAATTTGAAATTGCTTAAGTTAGACTCTTCTATGTTAAAAAACAAAACTAGTTTTTTTTTTACTTTTAAAATGTTTTAATCTGATACAAATTTTAAAAAATTGTATGTCTAAAATTTTGTGATATTTATTATTTCAAATCTATGGGCTCTTTTGGGTCTCCTGAAACAAAATTACACCTTAAAGGTGCCCTTCAAACAAAACAAAAAAAGGATTCTATTTCCTCCATGTTAACCTACAAATGAATTCTGATATCCGAATTTTGATGTCCGAAATTTTTGAATAATTTTTGTTTCATTTCATTCATTGAATTGCGTTCTATTGAACTTAGTTACCGAATTTTAAATTCAAAAATTGTAAATATTTTTTAAAATTTCCTCAAACCTTAAAGCTTCCTAAAATCCAAGTTTTAAAAATATATATACAATCTTACAATTTAAAAAGCAGTAACTAAGTTCAATAGATAAATAAATAAAGTGAGAAAGAAATACTTCAAAAATATTAATTATTTACTTAATAAAAAAAGAAAGCTTCGGACATTTAGGAAGTAAAATTCTTTTTCTCTCAAAAGAACGTTTAAAAAGGCAAATGCATGCTTTCATAAAAACTAGACAGGTTCAAAATCCTCAAAATTACATTTTTTTAAAACAAAAGGCCTGATGATTGGATTTGTTTTGAAACCAAAGTGCTGGTTCAGATATTGGTAACTTACTTGCGTAGATATGAAGGGAATTTTATAATAACAGTTCTTAATATAAATTTTTAGAATCCTTATCAAATATAAAGTTAAAAAAGTATGCTAATTGTTATTTAAAAGAAGAAAAGAAAACATTATGAAAATCTATCTTACATATTCCTTTCTCTCTTAAATAAAAAAAAGGAAATCTTTCTCATTAGTGATGCCACGAATTTTAATAGCGTTTATATTCCTTCCTCTCTTAAATAAAAAATACGTCTTTCTCATTAGTGAGATCACGAATTTCAACAGCGTTTATATTCCTTCCTCTCTAAAAAAGACGTCTTTCTCACTAGTGATACCACGACTTTTCATTTTTATATTTCTGCCTCTTTTAAATAAAAAAAGACGTCTTTCTCACTAGTGATATCACAAATTTCAATAGCGTTTATATTCCTTCCTCTCTAAAAAAGACGTCTTTCTCACTAGCGATACCACGACTTTTCACTTTTATATTTCTGCCTCTTTTAAATAAAAAAAGACGTCTTTCTCACTAGTGATACCACGACTTTTCACTTTTATATTTCTGCCTCTTTTAAATAAAAAAAGACGTCTTTCTCATTAGTGATACCACGAATTTCAATAGAGTTTATATTCCTTCGTTTCTTAAATATTAGTTTTCGATTCCTAATGAGCTTATTTCAGTTTTGAGAAGGATTCTTAAAAAATACATATTAAGGATGGTCCTTACGAAACACCCAGTATCTGCTATCGATAAAAGGAGAATATCCCCCCAAATGATATTTAATTTACAAAATGTCACACTGTTCATTTATAATTAATCCATTGGATTATATTTTCGATTGAGTTTATCATTGAGATCACAGAGTTGTTGTAAAAATCCATCATTGGGAATGATTGCTCGATTTTTGCGAACCGACTTTACAGCTTCTTGCACTGTCAGTCCACGTTTCAGCATCAAGAAAGAACAGATGAGTGTAGCAGATCTGCTGATACCAGCTTGGCAATGCACCAAAACTTTGCCTATAAGACATGATATGCATTGTTATTATACTATGCTTGTTGAACACTCCTTTTAAGAACGGTGTGGCGAAAAAACGTGAAAAATCAATAAATCAGTACTGAATAACACTACAAAATCATGCACAAGTCAAACACCGAAATAACTAACATAAGAAAAATAATTCAAATTTTTTATATTTTTTATTATTATTTGTCCTTCTCGGTAGCTTTGCGTTATAAGATTTAGCGAAACTCGGTTAGCAGTTTGTTTTCAGTAGTTATCATTTCGTATGATGATACTGCTCCAAGCCAACTCATTGTTGTCAAAAATTTACAGCAATTCAGAGATTTTTTCTGGTACTTCTTTCAAAGCCCTTAATCTTAAGATACGTCTTAGCCATTTCAAACGCTCGTAAAAACTATCTTTCCACAGTATTATAAAGTTTTAAAAATATCTGGCTAACACAAGCATGAATTTAAAAAAACGTATAACGAGATCGAGAAAAAAATAAAAGAACGAGACAATTTTGGAATTTGTTGATTAATTTGAAAAGTTTTTTTTTCTCTTTGTGGTGTGCTGATGTTGTGTGAAATAAATACGTTTTTTTTATAAAATAAACTTTTCTTCAATATAGCTTGATTCGTTACAGTATCAATATCATAACTGCATAGTATGGATGCAGTTTTAATAGACACTAAAAATACTTAATATATATTTGGTACCAATTAAAACTGCATAAATTACCGTAATACCAGTAGTGAGTGCTACCAAAATTAATTAAACATCATTAGCGTCAAAAATAGCATGGCGAGGTTTTACTTTTCTCCTAAACAAAAAAAAATGGATACCATTTGTCCATCAATTTTGCTTTATAGTAACAAGCTTATTTTTTAGCTTCAATTAGGAAGTATTACCAAAATTAATTAAGCAACAGTGGTATTATTCATTATTTGGCAATTTTCAGCATTTCTCCTTCATGAATTAGTATCATTTTTCCATTACACTTACTTTTTAGAGCGTAGTTTATTTTTTTATTTCAATCAGTACCTATTACCATAACAATCAAACATAATTGGTGACAATAATAGTTTGGGTGATTTTTATGCTTCTCCTAAATGAATTAGTATCATTGCTTCATTAATTTTGCTTTTTAGGTACATAGCTTATTTTGTGGCTCAGTGGATAGAGCGGTCGCCTTTCAATGAGGTGAACCGGGTTCAAACCCCAGCGATGGCTGGTCGAATCAAATTCCACACCTGGCTCACCGATCACAGTGCTGGCGTAAAATATCCTCAGTGGTAGATGGAGCATGGGTAAGAGTCCTCTTGTCATCAAGCTTACCGTGGGTGGTTTTTGCGGTTTTTCTCCCCATGTAACACAAAGTTATTTCCATCAAAAAGTCCACCACGAAGGCAAATTTCTCTTAATAATTGATCCAAGAATTCCCTTGTCTTCTGGATTGGTTCAAAATTACAAAGCTGCGGATTTAAACATTAGTGGACGTAAATCCAAAAAAAAAAAATGAGTCGGCTGTTCAACTACGGTTATAACATAATAATAAATGCATTTAAACCACCTCTTTAATTGAATAAGGAAACTGAAATGTGATTGTTAGAATCATTTTCAAATTTCAGGAAGCAAACAAACTGGTTTCGGTGTTTTTTCACTTCTTTCTTGTTATTAATTCGTCAGATTTTAATAACCTTTTTTTTACTGAAATATTAGTTTTCAAGGTCGTGGTGTAGATAGCATACAAACCTACTCATAGAATAAATATACGTTAAATTGCACACAATTATACCTTATCAATAATATCCAACAAGAAAGAGGGACTTATTAAAAATATTCATCGACCACTGTTATGAATTTTAAGAAAAATCTGGAATGGCCCTATATCCAAAATAAAACTTTCATGTATGTAGTACACACATTCTACACATTCTATGTAGTACACACATTCTATGTAGTATGTAGTACACACATGCTTCCATTATATTAAAAGCACAAATATTGCAGCTATCTGCCGGTATTAATTCAAATTGATGAATAGTAAGATTATCTTGCAAGTAAGTAAAAAAAAACCTCTAATCTATGATAGTTGTGCTTTAAAAGTAAATACCTCCTGATTGTAAGGCTTCATCAATGAAGTTGGCAGCATCTTCAAAGTATGGATGAATTTTGAAAACTATGTTGTCAAAAGCCGGTACTCCCAGAAACTGGATTCCTAAATGCGTGTAGAAACCAGGCCACGTGTTGACGAGTCCACAATGTTTCTCTTTTCCTTGAGCTGCATTCAGAACATGTGTAATTCCCATACGTCTCAGCAATGAAGTGCAGAGAGCAGTTGGTCTGGATAATGAATAAATATTGGCATTTTTCAGAAAATTTTGATTCACATTCAACATAATTATTAATTGTTGAACATTTTAAATTCAATGATTAAAATATGATTTTTCGTGTTCACATAACGTTTTTTGAAACTCCAAAAATTACCAACTGTTGCTATCCACCGAATTCCCGATTAGAAGATAAAAATATGAAATCTCTCTTGAAGAGGAATTAAATTTGTGAAACTCACGGCAGTTGTTAGATTTAAAAAAAAGTATAAAAAAATCATGATATTGGGATAGAACTATTTATTGCAGAATGGTTCGGTGTAGAATGATGCATTGAAAAATAGTGCGTGGAGTCCCTCCGCGCGTAGGAAGTGAAACTTCGTAATGTGGAAATGAAAATAGGAAGGGGTAGAAATTGATTTTTAGAGAAATCATATTGTTTAAGACAAACTTTATTAACAATGCTTACAATTCACAATTGATAGCATCTTCTAATTATCATTTTCGAGTGGAGAAATATCCAAATCTATAATATTTACAATGGGATTATGATAACTAAAGTAAGATACGAAATGTTTGAGTTCTATTTTTTCAATATTTCTTGCAAAAACTGCATCAATGGTAGTTACCCCTTTGGTTGTTGGATCATTCCTACCATTTATCATTTCCAATCCAAATTTGTCTTTAAGGAAGGTTAATAATGTTTCAGCTTCAGGTAACGAGAAATTCACATTAAAATATCCTGCAAGGATCACAGGCCTCTCACAATAATCAATTTCTTCACCAGTAACGCCTGCCAGAGCTTGTGAACCTGCAGTGGATAGTGGCAATAAAGATTTTGCAATAAATAATTTAATATCCCTCATGGCTGCATTTGGTGAAATATAAATGGCAATTAGAAAAGAGAAAACCTAACAATCAACTGATATTCACAAGAGACGTTCCTTGACATAACCTTAAATCCGTCGCATTGTCTGTGGGATTGTTTTCACTCATTTTTTACAATTGTTATCCACTAAGTTTGAAAATAAAAAATACTGCCCTATTAAATTATATGTGTATCAAATCAAACTAAAATATTTATAGAAAAACAATACTTTTATTATTTTTATGCTAGTGAGAACCAAAACAATGTGAATGAGGGAAAACTGGATCCTACCACGTGATTTCCCGGCCAATAAAAATGTAGCGTTAAACGTTTAACGCAGCCTTGTTGGAAGTCGCATCAGAAGTATCACTTCAATAAAAGAGGCACATTTAATAAGAATCCAATTTAATAATTGTAAACCGAGAAAAAAATTATATTTACTGGTGTGATATCTGTTAGGTTTTCCAATATACCTTCCATTTCAATTCGTTGCCTGCCACACAACTGATACAGAATCAGAATTACTGTGAATGATTACAGTACCATCTGTAAATTCGCATAATGTTTTTTACTAAATTTTCGTTATCTAAAACCTCAAATTATTTCAACCAATCAGTGAACACATTAGTAGATAGAATCAATCACTTTAAAAACTGTGATACAAAGAATCAAGCAGTTTATATATGTATATTATTACAATTAATTATTAACAGAAAATATTGTAACAATTTGTGAAATTAATATATTGTCATTTCTTTTATTTTGTTTTTCAATATCTGAAGAATCAAGTCAAACAATCAAACTTTAACGATACGGAAACTATTAATCGTACATAACCTAGGTAAATCTCAGAAAACTCTCGAATTCGCATTTTAACGGATTATACTATTACCCTAGTTGATCTGCATATTATCAAGATATTGTACAATATTTAACGGCTTTTGATCGTTAGCATGTATACAGTTAAGTTGGAGATTGTGGAAAGCAGCATAACTCAACCATTAGAGGGGTGTAAGCAGAAAAGGTAAATATGCATCTTTATTTTTATAATCACCATTTTTATAATTACCTTTATTATATTTTCACGAATATACTGATTTGCCAAAACCATGGTAACGAAATTGGAAAAATCGCAAAATCTTCATTCGCTTAATATGTTGACAAAGAGTTTAATTCAATCTTTCCTCTTCCCGATAACTGCTACCAGAGTACAGAAATATTTTCGTTTTTTCTCACGTAAACATTTATTTGTTTCTCGTGTAAACTGGTCCTAATGTACATAAATTTTTGACTTAATATTTTACAAAATTTTGAAAAACGTATATTACGAGGCTGTCGTTTCTGCTAGGATTGCAAATATGCCATTGCTTCAGTCATCACCGTAATTGATATTTTCAAAATCCATGACCAAAAAGAAGTGATAAAAATTTTCCCATTAGGTGGTGAAAATTAATATTTAAGGAAAGAAAAAAAAGTGCTGTCAATATCTGATGAATAATTATCGAGGGAGGCGGAATTAAAATTGCTAAAAATCGGTATGACTTCGGGAGAAAACTTGAAAGAGTTTCTAATAATCAACTTTCCTCTGTATAATTTTTCAGGTTCAATCAAATCACGTTCGTTTTGATCACATCTTTCTCTTTATAACTCACTAGGCTACACAACATATTTCTTTTTATTTTAAATATTAATTTGCGACCCTAAATACAAATATTTCTCTGCTTTCAAATTTGAGAAATATTTCAAACATATTGAGAAATATTAGGCTTATTATGGAAGGTGCATATTATAAAACATCCAATGAATAAAAGGGTTGTCCAAATAAAAAGTAAACACGCGTAATAGCGTCAGAAATACAGTAACGTTTTAAGTGCCTACTATACACGGATATTTCTTAAGTTTAGCATAATAAAACACTGACTGTGTATATTATGCTAACTGTATATTATGCTTATGTACTGTAACTGATTAACCACTTTGTCTGCCAGCAAAGTGAATAAAAATTCATGGACAAAATAAAGCTGTATAAATTAAGAGTTTAAAATTAAGCATAATATGAAGATTTATCCCAGATGATAAAATGGTTTTAATGACTTCAGACAACTATGCAGAAATCATTCTGATTAAAGGCACAGAGAAATCACCTAACACTAAAAATCATTCTACTTAATATTTATCGATTCTGGACACATCATTCTTAGCACAACTTTACATTCCCTTTAAATGCTCTCATGAGAACTGGTTGACAAACTACACACAGTCTACGAAGCATCTGCCTCAATAATGGTGCCGAAATCACTACCATATTTCAGGAGCTGTCACAAGTGTCCACTCAGAATTTGCACAACACTTTTAAATAAAAATCATAAACGAGTGTACAGGGTGATTTTTTTAAGTTGTGAAATAACAATTTTGTAACAAAAAAAACTGATCTAAAAAAACTAATTTTCAACAGCAATGGGAAATTTTTTGGCATAGTAAAGAAAAACTTAAAATCTCACCGATAGATGGCGATGTAAGCTAACAGAAACTAAGGATATCCTCAATGCATGATCCGTCAATAGTACAGTTATTGCAAGTATATCCTCCGAATAATTGAACACGAGGTGCGTAAGCTTCATGTTTTTATGACTACTGTGTGTATATCCTGCGCAAGCTCGTCTCCTGACTTTACTGCACATACAGTGCCATCTATCAGTGTGATTTTAAGTTTTATTAATTACTCTTAAAAAACTTATTGTTTTGAAAGCATACTGTCTAAATTTCTGTTCTTTTAGATCAGTGGTTCTTGGTTACAAGGTTTTAATTTGGCAACTTAAAATGAACACCCTGTACATAAGAGATATCAATGTAAGTGTATCCAACTTACGCATCACTCAAATATATATTGGGATAGACTTCGTTCCAGGGGTCGGTGGGCAGTTCATAGTAACCTGCAGGTTCTCGGATGATATCCAGAAGATCATTAATAGTGCAGAGAGGAATTTCTTTTCTGGTCAGATGAGAGTGGGCGTATGTGACAGGAAAATAATCTTCTCGGTCGATCGGCTTAGAACTCAAGAAAGACAAGGAGAGGGGTCGAGGTTGTCGTTCTTTTCGAAGAGTACTGAATCGTGGAAGAGGAGATCGTCTTCGGAGCAGCTGATGACAAAAATTTTTAAAATGTACAGTATATGTCACTGCGAAAGACCGAATTTGGTGATTGTCAACTTTCACAACAATCACATCGTCAATTCAGTACCTTAGCAACAAAATAACTTGGGCCCTCATTGGACCAATATTCACGAATATTGGACCAATAAGGGTTCAAAAGGCCGTTATTTTTTCGATATTGGTCCTATAAAGAATTGTCCGATTCATTAGATATTTTACAGCCACTTTACAACCAATATAGGCTCTATATTGGCCACATAAAGGCTGATATTGGCCCTATATAGGAACAATATTAAAAGTCTAGGCATCCCAATATTGGTCCCACGGTGCGTGTTCATACAGGACCCATATTGAGCCAAACTGGAGTCAAGATAAAATTGTTGCTAGGGTAGATATCCGAAATATATGCTAGATCAGACTTTATATTAATTTATTCATTAATATTTTAATATTTATTCGATGCTTTAATGTATGATTAAGATAGATTACGAAAAATCAGTCTTGGGAATACCGTGCAAGTCTGGGGATAATAACCGGTATTCTCTACCTTAATGTTTTTATATAAAGTTTAAAAATCTTTGTACTGTATACACCTGTCCTGTATGCCTTACACTGATTTTCTTAAGGTTAAGTGCCACTTCCCTGTATATATTTGCATTGTATTTCTAACAATGATGCTTTTCCTTATCTATTTTATTCGGGGAGTAAAGTATTAAATAAATATAAAAATATCAATGAATATATTAGTATCAAATCGGCTGTAATAAATATTTCGGATATTCACCAATCGACTATGTGATTGTTGACAATCACAGGTAAAAGTATACATTCACCAGATTTTGGTCATTTACACTGTAACATATAAAAATTTAATAACAAGACTTACAAGAGAACAGAATTCAAGCAAAATTGTATTTACAATTACAATTTAAATTAAATTGTATATGTTAGTTACCCTCTCTATATGAAATACAACATAGAATGCCAGTTATTTTATAACCGTCGTTGAACAGCCGACCCAATTTTATGGGTTTACGACTACTAATGTTCAACTCCGTAGCCTTGTAATTTTGAACCCAATTTAGAAGACAAGGGAACTCCTGGATCGAGCATTGGGAGAAATTTGCCTTCGTGGAGGACTTTTTGAGGGAGCTAACCTGCATTTGCGTTACATGGAGAGGAAGACCACGAGAACCTCCCACGGTTAGCCTGGCGGCAAGGGGACTCTAAGCCATGATCCGTCTACCACTGAGGACATTTCACGTCAGCACTGTGATCTGTGCAAGCCAGATACGGAATTCGTATCGACCAGCCATCGCCGGGATCGAACCCCGGTTCACCTCATTGGAAGGTGAACACTCTATCCCCTGAGCCATAGCGGCTGTAAAGCCAGTTAGTGTAAAAAATGCTGTTCTTTTCAAAATCAAAGCATGAGACATGGAAGCATAAGTTATACAAGAAGTCAAGAGTTATATAGAATGCCAAGGCATTGTATAGAATGAGGAAATGTTAAGAAAGAGAGAGACAATGTATTAAATATAACAATTATTCTATACTTTTTCCTAGTCATTGCATAGAATAGCTTTATGTTCAATTAGTCATTTTATTGAATGCCTTGGCAATGTGCGAAACATTAATTGTTTCATACTTTGCTAGTTTGTTATTAATCATTCTACAGAATGCAAATACATAATGTGAAATATTTATCATTTCATAAATTGATGGTTGATTTAAGGCATTCTATAAAATGCCAGATTTCATACATAAACTGTAACATATATGAGGTCAGCCTCTATGAATGCGTTAATGTGTATATTTTAGAGGAAAAGAAGTAAACATTTCGGATTAAATAATATTTACAAATACATTAAAATTAAAAATACTTATGAATTTTTTTAAATAAAAATCAAAAGCACCATCATCGTTGTTTCGGATGTTCAACTTTATGTTACAATTTGTTTCGGCGTGAGAACTTTAAAAATTTAAAAATACGGAGATGTGTAAAAAAATGTACGAAGTTTATGGTGGAATAAAAAAAATTAACTTTTGATAATTATTTTGAGAATAATTAACCGTTAAATTTGTGTTAAAAAGTACCATGAAAGCTACTCTGCAGACCACAATAATGCAAGTACGTAATTGAAATATGATGTGCTTAAAGGGTCATTTTTGTTTATGAACTTGTTCGAAATTTGTTTAAAAGCTGTTCAATTTGTTCAAAAACCATTTCAGTTTTAATATTTTTGTACGAATTTTCTCTCATTTATTTTGCTTAAAGCTACATTTTGTTTTGCTATACAGGAACTTTAAAATCCAGAAACGTGAAAATTTAAAAAATAAGAAGAGTAGAAAACTGTCCAAGGAGCATGTTTAGCTTAGGAGCAAGGATTCGATGTTTAGCTCAAGAATTATCATTTGTTAAACTTGTTATAAAAAAAAATAGGCAGAATGATTTACAGCTAGATGAAATGCAACAAACAGATTTGAAGTTTGACGTACTGAAAATAAAATAAGTGTCCTTCCTTTTTTTTTTCCTCCAAATTCCTATTTGTTCGAAAGTTGTTGCTATGTAAGGTTATTTTTCCGCCATTTTTTTTCTTTAACAATGCTTATTTATCAATTGTTTTTGAAAAATGTATTAGCCACTCTCGAGATCTTCATTTATAAGCTCGAGATAAAAAGCAACGAAAAATAATACATATACGTACCACTGGTGAACTACCACATCGCGATGATAAATAATCACTTTTTGGTACATATCTGTCTAAATACGCAGTCATTTTCACTAAAGAATTGTATCAAACCTTCGACTCAAATGCGATTGTGCGAGCAGCACTGAAGCTGCCGAGGTGGTTATGTCAAACGGCGACGGAAAACAGCAGTTGACATAAGGTGGTTTGGAATGATTCACCAATCCGATGTTCTTTCCATTTAAACCCTAAGAAAAAAGATTCAGTGCACTTTTCTATCTGGCATTTAGCCCCATTCTAAGAATATATATTACGGCGAGAAGTGTTACATAAAAACGCGGCATTAAAAAGAAGAAAAAGAAAGAAAAGAAAACGAATCATCGAGGTGTTTACTTGTTTCTCTTTTCTGTCTCCCTCGTGTTCCAAAGTTTTCCGACACGAATATTTTCTTTCTTGCTTAATCAAAACGAGTATGAGAGAGCCATCGTATTTTTAGAGAGAGTGGTTGAGCAATGTCGCCATTTATGCCAACAATTTCATCACTTAGAATCCGTAAAATGCTGAGCTTGGAAGTTAATCGTTTAAATGTAGTAATTAGAATTGTTGCATAATCTTAATAAAGCTCAAGTAATTGTTGGTGCATTCTGCAACCCATTCGCTATCTGCTCTGTTATTCATTTTATTTATTTCTTAATTTATTTATTTATTTATTTATTTATTTATTTATTTATTTATTTTATTTATTTTATTTATTTATTTATTTATTTATTTATTTATTTATTTATTTGTTTATTTTATTTATACCATTTTATTTGTCATAAATCAAAAGATGAAAATTTGATAGCAAGTTTGAAATCCATTACTCACCACTTGTTTTTTTAGGGAGCAGCGCATACCTGAGTTAAAAACTTTAAATCAGATAAAGGACTGCAATATTGTAATTTTATATAAGTACTTAACTCTAATTTAACATTAAATTACATTACTTTAAAATAACATCGACGTTACATTACTTTAAAGTTACATTAACATTTCATTAACGCTTATATTAATATTATATTGACGCTAACATTACATCATTATCGTTGCAATAATATTACATAAATATTGCATTAACATTACATTAACATAATATTAACAGCAAAATCTTGTATAAATTTTATAAAAGCCTGCGTTGCTTGCTTGCTTTTGTTCAAGGTACTTAAAAAAGCTAACTCAACGAGAACATCAGAANTATGCAGTCCCGGATGTCCTGGGTTCGATACCCTGCAAGGATCGGCTTTAATTTTCTTTAATTTTATTTTATATTATGTTTTTTAATATACTTTTCTACAATCTAGCGTGAATGGAGTGTTCTGTATAACAAAATAACTATTTTTCCTTTATGAAGTAGCGAATAATAGCTAATAAACAGATAAATATGATTATTTTTTTTATTTATTTTATTTATTTATTTTACTTATTTATTTTATTTATACCATTTTATTTGTCATAAATTAAAATATGAAAATTTGATAGCAAGTTTCAAATCCATTACTCACCACTTAATTTTTTAGGGAGCAGCACATGCCTGAGTTAAAAACTTTAAATCAGATAAAGGTGCGCAATTTCGTAATACTTTATATATAATTACTTAACTTTAATTTAACATTAAATTACATTACTTTAAAATAACATCTACTTTAAAGTTACATTAACATTTCATTAACGTTTATATCAACATTATATTGACGCTAACATTACATCATTAACGTTGCAATAATATTACATAAATATGACATAAACATTGCGCTAACATTACATTAACATAATATTATCAGCAAAATCTTGTACGTATAAATTTTATAAAAGCCTGCGCTGCTTGCTTGCTTTTGTTCAAGGTATTCCAATAAGCTAACTCAACAAGAACTCAACAAGAAGGTAACTATGAATTGAATGGTTTTAAGAATAGACTAATCATTCATAGTTTTCCCAAATAGTCAACTCATCAAAGGGTTTATGTTAGCTTTTTATGCTATTTCCCCAATTTTAGTACACAACAGATTACACTGTTTCCTCAATTTAGTATAAAGAACATATAACAAATTGACCTTAAATAAGTTTATTCAAATAATTGTTTTTTCGTAAATATTTAAATAATAATAAATCATGGTTTCTTAGATTTCAATTTCTTTTTATTTAGCAGTGTGGCTGAGCTAAGCAAATAAAATTAAAAATATTTAATAAGAGTAAAGGTACTTATATCTTCCATTTATGGGAATTCGATAAATTCACATAAACAAAAAGCAATACACAGTTAAGTAAAAAAAAAAAAAGTAAAATACCAGTTTCCTTGCTTTTTTTTGAAAAAAATAATTGCCAAAATTTAAAGTATTGAATCATAATCAAGGATATTTAGAAAACGTATAATCGAGACAAATTACACTGCTCCAAACAGTTAAAGGATATTGTAAATCTTGTATAAAATTACAGTATAAGCATTTTTTTTCTTTTTTTTTTCTGCATAAAATGGAAGAAGAGAGTCACAAATGCAAATTTTTCTTATTTTCAACTTTCGCAGTACGAAAATTTTGAGTTTGACGTCAAAGACGGCGCTTTGGAAGCAACGAATTTGATTTGGCTTTCAACTTAATGTAAGACAAAGCGGAAAAGAATGATCGACATTCAGTGATTGCGTTGTTTCGATGAGTGCGTTATCTCAGCAAAGTCATTATCAACCAAATCAGAAGCTTGGAGAGTTGTTCGCCGGTTAGGGGGAGGGGGCAAACATAAGCCGACGTAGCAGACGCCATTGGAGTTTCACAAAGTGTGATTTAGAGGATCTGGAACCGTTCTTTGGAGACTTGAAATGCAGGTCGAAGATCAGGGTAAGGGCGTAGACGATAAACAACGCCCAAATGAAGACCATTACTTAACTCAAACGCAGTGCTTCCCAACCTTTTTTGTGCCATGTCCCACCTAAGTCATTCTAAAATTCTTATGCCCCCCTATGTAACATATACATAATTTTTAATATTAAAAAATTGAATTGTTCACTTAAGAAACTTAAATGATAGGTTTTTGGAAGAAATCACTATGAAATTGTTAGCGAAACACAGTAAATAAATTTTCAAAACATATAATGAAAAACTAAAATTCAAATAGCTTTAATAAAGATTTTTCTATAATAATTTAATATTTTAATTTAGTGAGATCCTTGCTGCACAGAGATTTTATGTTAGGTTCCAATTTGGTTAGCTTCAGTCTCAAGTATCCCCATTGTGTTATATCCAGACGATTTCCTTTTTTAGCAGTAAATCATTTACAGCACTAAATCCAAATTCAGCTAAATATGAAGATGGAAACGGTAGCAATAGTTTTCTTGCACAATTGTTTGAATTTGGGTATTTGTTTTCTGTTTCCTCACAAAGCCATGCCATCACTCCCTTTATATTAAATAAAGTCTTAACTGACTCATAATTTTGCATTTCTGCGAGTTCTTTTTGATACTGCATATTTGATATATCAGACAAATCNTGTTTTTATTCAGTTCAGTTTGCCAGAGACTAAGCTTATTCTTAAAAGCTTGAATTTTACTGGCTGCAGTTATGATAGTTGAATTCTCACCCTGCAAGCTCAAATTTAAGTCGTTAAGATTTTTCGAAAATATCAACTAAATAGCTCAGCTTCCCTAGCCAAACTTCATTGTTGTAATAACTTGCCAATCTATGTTTCTTTTCGATTAAAAACATGTACACTTCATTTCTCAAATCAAATTTCCGTCGTAGTATTTTCACACGTAAAAGCCATCTGACTTCGGTGTGTAACAGTAATCACTCATACGTTGAGCCCATCTCATTGCAAAGTATTGAAAAGAGACGGCTGTTGTGGCTGTTGCATTTAATGTACACTCATGGACAAAAAAATTAGCGCACCAAGAAGGAGTCGTCAAAATGAAACAAAATTTTACATACGTAATGACTACTTTGATATAAGTAAATGATTAGAAAATCAAAGAAAAAGGATAATTTATTTCAGAGATAAAGGCAAAAGAACGGAGGAGTTAATACCCCGTTGGACACCCTCTAGCGCGAATGCATGATACGATACGATCGGACATTGAGGCATCTAAGTTCTGTATGATGTCTTGAGACATTTCGTTCCATATTTGCTGTAACCTTCCCTCTAGTTCGTTCAAACTTGTGGGATGCCCATCTCGCCATCCCAAATAATCCCAGATATTCCCGATGGGAGACAAATCTGGGGATCGGGCAGGTCAAGGAAGGGTAGTAACAGTACGGACACAGTCTTGTGACACCCTTGCCGTATGAGGCCGAACATTGTCTTGTTGAAAAATGGCTCCTGGGAGCCGTTACATGAGTGGCAACACATGCGGTTGCAGGATTTCATGGACATACCGCCGGGCTGTCATGGTGCCACCGAACAATACTAGGGGCCCCTCTGTCTTCTCGAACCATACGAAGGCGCCTGGCTGAAGGACAGTTGGTATCGCAGCGCCCATTGCGTGTGCTGCCCATGACGCCCACCTATCGACACCTCCGTTTAGAGTTTGACCGCGCACGAGGAAACTGAATTGCAGCGGAATGGAACAAGGTCGTCTTTAGCGACGAATCCAGATTCAATCTCAGCAGTGATGACAATCGTGTTCGTGTGTGGAGACCCCGTGGTGAACGCCTCAATCCTGCCTTTGCTGTACAGCGACACATCGCTCCCACAGCTGGTTAGATTGCAGGGGGTGCCATTGCCTACAATACACGGTCACCCCTAGTATTATTCCGTGGCACCATGACAGCCCAGCGGTATGTCCATGAAATGCTACGGCTCCCAGGAACCATTTTTCAACAAGACAATGCTCGGCCTCATACGGCAAGGGTGTCACAAGACTGTCTCCGTACTGTTACCTGCCCGTTCCCCAGATTTGTCTCCAATCGAGCTAATCTGGGATCATTTGGGACGGCGAATTGGGCATCCCACGAGTTTGAACGAACTAGAGGCAAGGTTATAGCAAATATGGAGCGAAATGTCTCAAGACATCATATAGAACTTAGATGCCTCAATGCCTGATCGTATCACATCGTGCATTTGCGCTAGAGGGGGTCCAACGGGGTATTAACTCCTCCGTTCTTTTGCCTTTATCTCTGAAATAAATTATCCTTTTTCTTTGATTTTCTAATCATTTACTTATATCAAAGTAGTCATTACGTATGTAAAATTTTGTTTAATTTAGACGACTCCTTCTTGGTGCGCTTAATTTTTTTGTCCATGAGTGTAGTTAATTGAACTAACAGCGTCTTGTAATACGTTGTGCAACTCTTTATCCATATCTTTTGCAACAAGAGCTTGCCGATGAATCATACAGTGATTAAATACCATATGGGGCGCCACCTTCTGAATTAAGCCTCTGAGCCCTTTATTCGAACCTGTTAATGCTGCAGCACCATCAGAAAGAGTTGACAGCATGAAATTGCAATTAAACAGGGAGTGACGGCGCTTCACTCTTTATATGCACACTGTATGATATGCAGCATGCAGGGATAATGCATTTCATAAAAATTTGGTGACCCCCAAAAAACTTCTGGCGATCCCCACAGGGGTCGCGACCCCTAGTTTGCGCACTACTGATTTAGAGGATCTGGAATCGTTCTTTGGAGACTTGAAATGCAGGTCGAAGATCAGGGTAAGGGCGTAGACGATAAACAACGCCCAAATGAAGACCATTACTTAACTCTAACGGATCGGAGACATCGAAATATGAATGCCACTCTTCTCCAACAACACTTTCATTCAGCTACTGGCACCACAGTTTCGACCCAAACTGTCTAAAACTTACTTCACGCTGTAGGTCTGCATGTTCGCCGACTACAACGCATGTGTCATGTTAACAGCAAGGCATCGTCGCTTTCGCAGGGGGGGGGGGCAACCAGGGCCGGATTACCCATTAGGCCAAACTAGGCCATGGCCTGGGTCCCCAAATGATAAGGGGTTCCCTTAAAATGGATTTTTTGAAAATAAGTTTGAAAAAATTAGGAAAGGCAATGATTTTTCAAAATGTTATGATTATTTTTTAGTTCTAATTTAATAAAAGAAAGTAAAATTTAGTTTATTATTATTTATTTTAATTTTACATATACTTTCTTAAATGAAAAGAAATATAAATATTTTTATATTTGAATAAATAAAAAATATACGAGAAAAAAATTTAATCTAAGGGCCCAAAGAATATGAATGGCCTAGGGCCTCGCGTACGCTTAATCCTCCCCTGAGGGCAACAGAGCATGTGAACTGGAGGAGAAATGAATGGGGCAATATTCTTTTCACTGAAGAGTCCCGTTTTTCTGTTCATCCTGATTATAGGCGTGCTTTCATCTGGAGTGAAAGTGGCACTAGAAACAATTCTGCGTTCGTCCACGAAAGTGTTAGATTTGGAGGTGGGAGAGTGATAGTCTATGCTGATATCTCAACTGATGGGAGAACCTATCTCCATATCATTCGAAATTTGAGCTCTGACAGGTCGCAAATATAGGACTGAGATCTATAGTAGTCCAACGGCAAGGGGCTCTAACTCATGATCCGTCTACCAGTGAGGATATCTTGAGTCAGCACTGTGGTCGCTGCAAGCCAGATGCGGAATTCGTATTTACCAGCCATCGCTGGGATTCGAACCCAGTTAACCTCACTGGAAGGCGAATGCTCTATTCCCTGAGCCATCATGGCTCATATTCAAGCAATTGAAACATTTTCAAATTGAAGCTAATAATAATACCTGTGGGTGAATATTTTTTATCAATCATATTATCACTCGCATGCGCATTTGATACCTCAGGGATGTTTGCCAGAGCGCCACCATTTTGCAGCTCTAGTGCGACGGACGTAAATAAAGTAGTGGTATTTTATTATTTTGAACTAAATTTATGAAGTTATTATTTAACCACGACTAGATGACGGGTGGCGGGAAAGCTTAGCAGAAGAGTCTTTTTGTAAGAATTCTAAATTTGCATGCAATTTTGATTCTTCGATTCACTACGATTGAAAGCTCTTTAAAGAAGTTAAAATTTCGTTCATTTCTTTCCCAGAATACCCTAAATAAGGAGTCTATATTCACTTTACCCCGATACTCTTTCGCCACGATTTTTTCTTCTTTCCCTGAATAACTGGAATAAAGTCTTTCTGACCGCTTAACTCTCATACGCCTACCCGTGGTGGAAGACCTATAGCTGCAATCGTTTGATTATTGTTTTTATTTTAGTTCCATAAAAGACTCAAATCTTTGTTCATTAAGAATGCCGTATATTAATGAAGACAGAGGTGCAATTTCGTAAAGTAAACTAAAATTTATTTTGAATATTTTCATTTCTCACCATTGAACTATTTTAATAATATAATTTATATATTTTTGAAATTTAATTAATTTTAATAATATATAATTAATTTATATAATTATTTATATATAATCTATATAATTGTTGAATAATTTTTTTTTATAAGTGCTAAATAAAATACACATTTATATAGATAGTGTCCCTCAGTGGACTGCTCGTTAAGACCGAAGATCACCGAAGTCAAGCATCACTAGCTGCAATCAGTGTGCGGGTGGGTGACCACTTGGGTCAGTCTGCATAGGGACCGAGGGTGTGCGGTATTGATCCTCGTTAAATTGTTCAACCGTAAAGCTCTCGTCTTCACGTGTAGGTCGTCGGGCTACCACCCCCTCTGCAGATGAACAAAATTGTGATGGCGTGTCTTTTCGAATCTTCCTCAGGGATGTTTCCCAGACCGTCGCCAATAGCCCTTTGTGCAGCCTTAGTGAGACGTAACTGAACTACAACTATATAGACAGTATTCACCATTAATCTTTTTAAACTAATAGAAGAATAAATGCGAAAAAGCGTTATTAATGTAGATTTTTCTTTTCTCTGTTTATAGCGGAATTTGTCATATGATGGAATGAAATAAACAAGAGTAGATAGATATCTGAAGCATGTGTATAACAAAACAATTTTCTAAAATAGAATGTTTAGATTTCATTAGAAAATTTTATATTTCTATATAAATACACAATGTGTTAAAATTTAAAATACTTACATAAATTAATGCAATCCTATATTTATCCATAATCTTTAGTTTTCTTTTATACTACAAATATAAATCTGCAGGTGGAATTAGGAAAAAGTAACAATTTATTGTAAACCTTGTAGTCTCTACTATTCAAATTTACAGTACCAATTTTGAATTTCCTTTCACTGTTAAGGAAAGGTGCAGTGGCCCGTTGTGATAGAAAAAAAAACAAAAAAGCGTCGTTCTCAAAGCACTTACTCGGTAAACACGTGATATTTTGACGGCAGTTGTATTGCAGAAAGTCTGTAAACAGACACCAAGACTGCGTTGCAGTGGCTTACACAGCTTTAGGTGCACCTTCCAGCAATATTTAAAAATGCGCCCTAGTTTAGACTAATCACAACTTTTTTTTAACAATTTTAATAGGAAACAACAACACAATGAAGAGACATTCGTTCATTCATAAATATTCATTTCATTTTAATTTATATATTTTAATTTTAATACTTTAATGCTAATTAACAAGAAATTAATAATTGCGATGGATATGTGGAATTTAGAAAAAGTACTAAATTGAAACACTTACCGACTTAACACATTAAAATGAAGTTAATATTAAAAATATTAGGAAATAACTCACTATCTTACAATAGTTAGAGGGCGTTATTTACGCCATTGCTGCTATGCACTATTGCTAGACTTCAGTTGTAGCACTATTTGCAGGAAGTGGCTGAGTTTTCGCAGAATTTTCCTCATTTGAAAAATAAGTAAATAAAATTTTAGTTGAATCTAAAGTGTGCATAACGAATAGCGTGCATAAATGCTTTACAAAAATGCTAAATAAAAGTTAATTTTTTCAGAAGGTAAAAGAATTTTAAAGTTAATTGAAATCAAGACTACTAACCTAGAGATCTTGGATTCGATTTCCAGAGGTCATACGGAAACATTTAATTTGCAGTATCTTTTAAAGCATATTTTAATCTTATAATTCAAGTATTAACACTTTTTTTATATTTATAATATTTATTGCAAATTTCCTTACTTATATATTAGAAAAATAAATTTATTTACATTTTTATTAAAAAAGAATATAAAATATTTCTAAATCAAACATTTTATATAGCTATGTTATTTGGTACTTGTGATGTATTTTAACATTGCATCAATAACTGTTAGGTATTTCTATTTAAACTTAATAAAATTAAACATAATTTACTTAAAATAAATATAAATAAAATAAAATAATGACCCCAATCTAACAAAACAACCCCAATACCCAATGGTAATACTTAAAATAACTTCGAGAAAAGCATAATTACAATTGTTGTTGAAATATTTAAATATTTCAACAAAGGTTTTAAGTAGCTTTAGTTACGTTAACTGTTTGACGAAAAGATATGGTAGTTACTTTATATTTTTATTTATATATTTATTGTCCCGCAATGGACTGATCGTTAAGACACGGTTCCCAGCAGATCACCAAAGTCAAGACCACTTGGATCAGTCTGCGTAGGGAGCGAGGGTGTGCGGTATTGGTCCTCGTTAAGTTTGATTGCAATTAATAAATAAAACTACCGAAAAGTGCTACCGTAAAGTGTTCGACTTCGCGAGCAGGTCGTCGGGCTACCGAAGCGGGGGTGTCATCCCCTCCGCAGAGGATCAAAATTGTGATGGCATGTCTTCGGATCATCCTCCGGGATGTTTCCCAGACCGTCTCCAATAGCCCATTGTGCTGCTCTAGTGCGACGTAAATTAACAACAACAACAATAATATATTTATTTGTGTATTTATTTATTTATTTTATAAAATTTAATGGAGAATAACTTTTCATCATAAATGGTTTAATTAATTCAATTTTATTTTTTAAATTTCCAATTTTTAAAAGTATTTGCTATTTTTAATACTCTGCTTCTTTTCTCTTTTTTTTAAAAAAAAGAGTAAACTTATTTTTATGACGAAGGAATTTTTTTTTTTTAAATCTATCGTATCGGCAGATCCGAATCTATTCATTCAATCTAGTTAGCTATCCGTAGAAACAAATTCGAAAAAATAATTTGCATTGAATTAGGTAAAACAAGTTATTTCTTTTTATTCTTATCGATTCATATAAAATATTACAATCAATTCTCAGGATTGATAGTTCTTTCTTAAAATTAGCGCTATTCGCGTTCGCAACGCTCGAGTACGCCATCTAGCGGGAGCCTGTAAATATCAGACATTAATTTATCACGTTTTCATTTAGTTCCATCAAAATCCTTGGCCATGACGGACGCCATTTTCTTAGCAGCAAATAAAAATCAAAATTTCCCTAAGGAAAAGCTGAAGAACTTGAAAAACTAAACAGAACATGCCAAACATTGAAGCAGAACACGCCAATCATTTGAAGAACAATTTCTCCATAATTTTTACCTTTCTATTACCAACAACATGACTTACAATTTGATGATCACTTGCTGTTACAGATGTGTATATTACGGTAAAATAATTTTTTCTGTCTTCAATTCATTACAAATTAAAATGAAGTCAACATT
>NC_092207.1:36318804-36397949 GCF_043381705.1 Parasteatoda tepidariorum | reverse complement strand
TACGTCAACGTCCTGGACAAACGAAAAAGAAAAAAGATCCGAAGTACCTCCAGTATGCCAATTCAGCTTCTGGAGTTTTACAAAATCTTGAAGAGGACTATGAAGTGTCCATTTATCTCTCTGAAGACGAAGAAAGCATTTTAGATTGTCCTCCGGCTAATCAAGAGATCATGCAAATCTCACAATCCACAACATAATGGCATTTACGCTTATTTCGTGGAACTGTCGTGGCATTCGCAATAAATCAACTGATGTCAGAGAGATAGTCTCTCGATATCAACCTACGTGTATTTTATTTCAAGAAACACTTTTAAAATCATCAGACAAGTTTCACTTGCGTAATTACTCGTGTTTCCGTAACGACTGCGATGATCGCAACCGACCACATGGTGGTGTTGCGATTTTAACTACAAATAACTTACCTTTCATTAGCATTCCATTGACAACCTCATTACAGGCTATTGCTATTCAGATTCATTTATAGAAAGAACTGATTAATGATTTAGTCGATGGTTCGACATTGTTGTCCTATATTTGTTTTCTATATATGACATCCTGGAGAAAGAGCGCTCAGCTTCACAGGTAGTGATTAGCAAAGTTAAAAAAATCCTTAAGATAGTGTAGCAATTTGGGAAAACATCAACAAATTTCGTTTCATAAATTAGCATAAAAATTTCACTGCAAGAAATGTAAGACTCTGGCTTAGATTGAACTAAATAAGATTTTAACCGAATGCACACATTCACTAAATGCTCGTCTACGTCATCTGGATAATAATCAACAATATCACGTACACTTTCCAGATCAATGTTTTCCATATTTTTGTCTTGCAAATCCATTAAATATTTGAATTTCTTACTATACATCTCATAGACTTAGCTCCTTTTGTTTAAATCCATAGTCAGCTTATCCAACGCAACCTTTAGCGTGTCTCTTTTAAATTTTTCTGCGCCGTATACTGAGAATTTATCTGTAGACTTATCTGAAAATTTTGGAGTAATGCTTCTCTTGTTTATGTCATTGTAGTCTATTCCCACACTAGTACTTAATTTTTTGGCTTTCTCTTCGTATTCCTTTAGCTTCTGATCTGATTGGTGCCTTATGTTGTTCACGAAGTCTTTTAATGATACAATTAACTTGTTGCCTTCACGTGTCAACCACACTAACATTGATTTCTTACGTTCATTAGAATTTTCATGATTTTCTAAACAAGTTCCTATGTGTTTCCAATCAGAAAATCCGGTTGTGTATTGAGAAGGGAATTTAGAAAAAAGTTTGCAAGTCAAACAAAAAACAGTACCAACCCTGGTTGAATAACATAACCAAAATCTTTCCAGTGATTGACCATTTTTCATTTTCTTAATGAAATACCTATTTGAAAATGTTCTGTTTTGTTCCTTGTATTTCTTTATTGAAGCTGAATATATATTTTTCGGATCTTTATTTTAAAAGTCAGTCAGTTCATGTGAGAATAAAATCATTATTTAGCAATTCTGGCCACAAGCCCACGTCAACATATTTCTCAAACTCAAACTCAATATTCTCTAAATTTCTTTCCGCCTTGGTATTACCGTCCTCTTGCTGAACACCAATGTAGTTTCCAGTGGGATCAGAGGGTTTCTGGTAGTCAAGACAGTTATTAATAAACTAAACAAGTTTGTCACTTTGACGACGAGAACAGAAGTGCGGGAAAAAAAACTACAGCGGGAGCTAAGCGGCTCTGCGGAAGTCCCCCGTAATAGACGCGAAAAAATACACTGACCGAAAACAAGCGACGGGTAATTCCCCGTTCCATTCGATAGACGCGCACATGCATGGGATGATTGATCTCAAGGTTGCCAACCTTATATTATTATTTTTTTAATATTAGATATTTTTTTTAATTCAAAATATCACCTATTGTTTTCAGTGGGGACTGGGGCCCTTTGTTTCCACGGGGCCCTGGGCTGCAGCCCAAAAAGCCCTTAAGTAGATCCGCCCCTGGGTAAGTGTTAATTTTTATAAAATAAAAATTTTTACTTTTAAGTAGTTTTTATCTTATTTGATGATAGTTTTCTATAGAATGGTTTTCTGCGTCCGATTATGAATCAAAAAAGAAAAAACACGAAAGTTGTTTATTTTAATGTAAGGAATTTTTAGAATTGGTTTTTTCTTTCTTGCTTTGTATCGTAAGCATTCTTTATTTTACGTTTTTTAGTTTCTAAATAATGATTTTTATTGAAACTTGAAATTTTTTGATAAAAATTGTTGTCAAAAAACTTTTTTTGCTAAATTAAATTTCCTAAAATTATGAGGCTTATGTATACTTTTTGTTCATTTTAATTTTTGAAGTAATATGATTCTTAAAACTATGGAATGTAAAGTTTAAATAGGCCTTTCATGTTATATCATTAAATTTAGTAAAACTATTTCTCGGTTATTAGGTTTTAACTCTTATAAGAATATACATATTTTTTTCTGTTTATGTGCAAATATTTTCCCGATGTGTTTTGGATGTTCCTTCTCTAAAAAAAAGAGATACCATTTTGTTTGCATAAGAAAGGATATTAAACATTTTTCTTTTTTAAATTTAATTAGCCACGATAAAGAAGGAATGTTGCAATGCTACACGCTACATTAAAGACGTCTCTAGAGTAAATGAATGACTGTTCATATAGAAATCGCAGGTATTAGTCTCATACAACAACGCCCCCTATAGTTCGTTGCGATCGCGAATCCTGTGTTATTTATGTAAAGTGTCATCTATTTTAAATTGATGGTATTACAAAAACCTCTCGGCTAAAGACGATTTCAATCGATTCCTAATGACGATTCTGTCCGTAAGCAGAAATAGCCTTTGTATAACTTTAGAAGGGAAATTAATCCGTAAGTAATCTCTAATGTAATCATATACAATTGACAGATTTGATTATATTGCTGCCTCGATTGCTGAAATCAATACAATAACAAAGTGTCAATACTAAAAAATAAATAATTAAATAACCGTATACGGTGTTGTCGACAGTGTCTAATGATGTATAGTAACTTGCAAAGTATATAATAACATTCACATATTGAAGCCTGTTATTTAAATAAACAAATGTATTCGTGCTGTTTATAAGGAAAAATAAAGGGTTTAAGCATACATAATCCTCATCCTGTTTGGAATATGCCCGTATCATGCTGCTTTCCGTATGTTATAAGACCTTGAATGAAAAATCTCTTCAATAAACTCTTCTTCTTGCTGATGTTAACTATAACATTCACTTGGAAAAATAGTTTAAATGAGCACTATTTTATTTATGCAGTTCATGTAAAAAGCATTCACATGGAAATATAGCTTAAATAAACAATATTTTGTTTTTACTGTTGTAAAGTTTTATTTTTGCAAAATGAGGAAGAAATCTCTCACGTCTAAAAAATGTTTAAATGAACATTATGCTGTTAAAACTGAAGAGAAGCCTTACTCATCTAATGTAGATGATGAAAAATTCTCCGTAACAACTAATTTAAATGGACAATATAATGTACATACTGAGGAAAAACCTTATTTGTGTAGTTTGTGTAATAAACCTTTTATGAAGAGATACGATTTGACGCTACATCATCTTGTTCATACTGGAGAGAAACCTCATTCATGTAGTGTATGTGATAAGTCTTTTGCAAGAAAATCTAGTTTGATTAAACACTCCCGTGTTCATACGGGCGAAAAACCACATTCATGCAGTGTGTGTAATAGAACATTCTCACAGAAATCTGATTTAAATAAGCATTCTCTTGTTCATACTGGAGAGAAACCTCATTCATGTAGCTTATGTAATAAATCTTATACAAGAAAATCTGGTTTAAATGATCATGCTCGTGTTCATACCGGGGAGAAACCTTATTTATGCAGTGTGTGTGATAAAGCATACAGTAAAAAAGCTCACTTGAAGGAACATTATCTTTTTCATTCAGGAATAAAACCCTATGCATGTAAATTGTGTGATAAATCTTTCACGAGGAAATCTAGTTTAACCAGGCATTCTTATGTTCATAGCTCAAAAAAACTTCATTGATTCAACTAGTAATAAAACTTTCTCCCGGAAAACTGATAGACACTATTTTGTGCATATCATGACAAAACTTTTTCACAGCAAACTGATAGAGAGTATTTCATGCAATGAAAAATCTTATTCATCTGTATGTGTGTGTGATAAATTTTTTGCTTTGATATCTGTTTTAAATAAATAATATTTTGTTTATATTAAAAAGAAATCTTATGTGTATAAAAAACTTTCTCTATAAAAACTTTTTTTTAAGTGAAACCCTTTTTGTTCACATACTGGAGAAAAACTTTATTGATGTAGTGTATGTAATAAATCCTTATAATGGAAATCTGATTTAAATTATGACTCTTGTTCTTACTCAAGTTTAGCCGATCTCCAGCTAATGCCTTTTATACTTATTCTGAAACAGGCACAAAACATCAACATTAAGAACAGCCACATTTTTATGAAGATAAAAAGTGTTTGGCATCTATTATTTTAAATGTTACTTCAATGCTGCATTATGCAAAACTTATATAAAAATTTAAAAAACAGAGAATTATTCATTAATTTTCATTTAAATGTAAAAATTTTGTCAAATTGGCAATTTTGAAAAAATTTTATAATGTATAAAAAATTAAAATTCACTGTCCTCCAGTCTGAAGCCCAAGTAATTTATTTATAGTGAAATGGTAATTTTGTCTGAAGTGTAAGACATTTAAACCCTGTCTTTTTCATTTCCCTTGGTGAAAGAGCTTCGAAACACACTAAATTCATTTAGAACAATTTTCTTTGAAACTGTTTTCTTTATTCTTTTCTCTTTCTTTTTGAGGGCCCAGTAACAAAATTTTCAGAGTCACTCTGCGTCACTGTCTTAAATAATTCAAATTTGTTTGCGATTCTCAACACATTTAAACAGAGATTATTCTAAAAATTGAGCTTAATGTAACAAAATTTGCGAACATTTATTTGTTAACGTGTAGAAGTATATGTAATATGATTATACCCAAAAACTTTATGTTTAAATTTAATGCGAGTCTTATGCAATGATACTTGAGCTTTCTCAAGGAGAAAAAACAGATGCCCAATTAAGAAATCTTAAATAAAAAAATTAAAAAAAATTGTAATTGATATTAATAAAATGAAACCACTTAATTTTAAAGAAATAAATTATCAGAATTGAAATTTATGGTCTTTTGATTTGTGCTTATTTAAAGTTTATTCAAATCAATGTCTATACCATATTATCTGCTAGTATTTTACGAGCAGATAAAACAATTACCTGAAAAATTAATATTTTCAATTTTACGTACCATATTTTTAAAATAACGGAAAACTTTTCTTTATTTTTCATTAAGATAAAAAAATCTTTTTTTCATATTTTCTTGTCCTCAATTTTTTCACCCAGCAATTTTTCTCTGTCTGCAATAATCTGCAGCGCATGCTACTTTGCTGGAGTGTTTGTGCTACTAGGCTTGAGGCTTCAATTTAAAGCTTATTAAGCTTAATTTTTACTCAGAAATCTGTTATAAAAAAAAAAAATTTTTTTCATATATTTGAGAGAAATCTTATTGATGTAATGTGGGTTATAAGGCATTCTCACTAATGTATAAATGTAAACGTACTGTACTTGCTAAGCCTTTTTTAATTCAGTTTGTGATAAAACATTCAGACAAAAACTAGGTTTAACTAATCTTAAAAGCTTATCTGCATAATATAGGAGAAAAACTTATTTTTGTATTGTGTATAATCTTTAATACAGAAGTATGATTTATATAACCACTTTCTTGTTCATATTGCAGAGAAATATGATTCACATAGTGTGCGTTGCAAATATTTCGCATATGTCAAGCTTAGATACTTAAGTTTTTCACATCATTAGGTATTCAGCCTGTTTCTCACTGTCCCTCAGTTTGTGATTTTATACAATTCATTAAATTGTGCTTTATTAAAATTTACTTTAATTTGTTTTTGCCATTCATTTTAGTCCTTTTTAATTTTTTCTTGCTATCAGGGAAGTAAATTTCCCTCTTGACACTCTTCTCACATATCCTGCCTGTGTCCATAACCTCCTTTTGTTTATTTATTCTTCTATTCTATTGATGTTTACTCTTACCAAAATAAATTTCTTTCTTGTTTTCACAAGCCAAAAATTTTTTCTAAAAATATTAATTTCTTCATACAAGAAGAGATAATTTATTTATGCAATGTTTAATATAAATCTTTCTCACAAGTATAATTTAAGTATGTAAACTTGCTCAGTGGTCAGACACCTCACTTCAATGTCGCTAATAGTTAAAACTCCTTATTTATTTTCTTTGAGAAGACAAAAATCCTAAAAAAAGATGTTATGAGATACTGAAATTTTAAATAAACAAAATCATAGTAATCTCGCATTTTAGAATAATTGTCTGGTAAAGGTTATTAAAAATATGTCATTATCATTGAACTTTGTTTTGTTTTTAATATTAAGAGTAGAGCATCTTCCTCTATTCGTTCCTGTCACCAAACCCCAGGGTTGCTTGTCAGTCATCATTGTTTTTTATATATAGTCAATAAAAAGAAAGATAATTCTGTTTATAAGATTTATAATTTGCTGTAGACAGATTTTGATAACATTGAATTCGTAGCAAAATGAACGTATTCCTAGATTTGAAAAATAATCAACTATACTTGAAGAAAAAAAGTAAACTTAGGAATACAGAAATTAAGACACAAACACAAGCAATAAATGAAAATTATTTTTTCTTTGTTAACAATGAATAATAATTACCTTATTTAATATAACAGTTCTAATTGGAAACAGTTTATTTACATTGGTGCTTTAATACATTTTAAAAATTTGGATACAAATGTGAAGATTTATATCTCACAAAATCTAATATTCTTCTATTTTTTTATAATACAAATGCTTATTTTTGTTACTTTTGAAAGCAAGTCATAAACTAAAGATCTCAGAGAGAAATATTTCTGCAACAATGAATAGATGTTATTTAAGGCAAAACAAAAAAAAATTGGGAAAAAAAAGCATAGCAAAAGTACTTAAAAATTGCAGTAACTTTCAAACAAATTACATCGTAGAAAAAAAATTTGCGATCAGTTCATGTATGAAAGTGGCCTTTCCTGTAGATCACTAATATGGGTTTTTTTTTTATTACAAGTTTAACAGTTGCTATTTCTCAAACTAATAATCTAATTTCAATTAGCTTTTTATTCTATCGTACTCCCTGAACATTTGTATATTCAAAAGATTTGTAGTGAGTTTTTATAGTTTTTGCACAGCAAAACAAAATGTGATGCACAGCGAGACAAGCAAGAAAAATTCACAATAAAAGCACTTAAAATTGCATAAACTTTTAAATAAAAATTTGAATATTGAGAAAAGCTCTAGTTAAGATTACAAATGAATGTGGCTTTTCCAGCATGTTAAATTTGAACCCCTTAATAGACAGCACACAAAAGGTGGAGCTTTGCGTAATTCACACAATGAAACCAAATGTTAACGAGCAAGGTAGTAAAAAAAGTCGTCGCCTTCAATCCAAATGCAACACTGAAATCCCACAGTAGATGTTTGATTGCTTACGATTTGCACTTTGATAGTATTTGTTTACTTTTTGAAATGGGAATTTAAGAAGAATTTTTTTTCTTCAGATTTTTGTGCTGTTATTACTCATATTTACTTCAATAAACAACGCAAGCGAAAATGGGTAATAACGTTCAAAAAATAACAACTTGCTAATTTCATTTATTAACCTCCGGCAACCAGCAACCATTTTAAATAAAAAAAATTTAAGTATTTTGAGATTTTAACATAGTTGGCTTTAGGAAAAAACCTGTAAATATTATTAGCCCTTTTTTATTTATTTACTGATATACTGGTTTGTCACTTATAATTGATAGGAATAAATATTTTCATACGTAGCTAATATTCAGAATTATTAGATTTAGCTTTCAGTGATCTGGAAAAAATTCTAACTTGTATTTTAGAAGCAAAACTATAACTGAATTTTCAATAATTTAACTATATTTGGAAATTGATTAAAATATCGCTTGACGATTTTTCTATTTCTCAATTTAAAAGAACTTTGTCAGGTAACGATTGAAATTCATATTGCCATCCAGCATTAAACTCCAATTAAATTTGAGCACACCAGCTAAATGGAATGTTGCAGAAATTTCAATTGATAAATTTCCTTTAGCAATAATGTAATAAATTCTGCTTCCTGCCCTCAGAAAATGATTGGAACCGCTTTTTATTAACCATCAGAACTGAAGTCTTCTTCAGATTTGGTAAGAAAGTGGTAAAAATTTTGATTGTCGATAAAATTCCTTGGACAATAATATATCGCGATTCAAGAAAATATTAAAATTCTTCAAATTTATCAGATTTAGCTAGAGAGTGGTCAAAATTTTGATTGACGATAAAATTTCTTGGACAACAAATTTGCGATTCAAGAATATGTCAAAATTTTGTATGTCATTAGGTATTGTCGGTAGATACTTGAATCCCCCTGCCAGTCTGAAAAAAGTCAAAATCTCGATTGTAATATTCAATTGATAGAAACGCGAAAGCGATTTATTGATTATAAAATTTACGTTTTTAAGTTATATTGAGTTTTCATATGTTTTTTGTTTTGTTTTGCTGAACCCTAATTGTTTTAGTATTCTCCATTATAATTCATTCAAGTTATATTAATTTCTTAACATCAATGTGGTCATATTATTTACATTTCATATTAATGCAAATGTAATCATCATATGTTTTAAAAAAGAACAAACTGAAAATATGAATTAAAAATTGGTATACTTTCTTTTTTTAGAAATTTGAATGAAAAAAAAAGCTTATCTTAAAAATCTTAATTTAAATTTTCATCGTCATTTGTGTCAATCTTCGTATTTAAAATAGCACAAAAATATTTCAAATGTTTAGGGCCTGGTTCATAAAATTAATATAATTTCGTCTTTTTTTTTATATTTACTATTATAGTATAATTTTTTACGGGTATTGATATAACTGAATAATGTAGTGCTACAGATCACCGAAGTCAAACATCATTGGCTGCAGTCAGTGTGCGGGTGGGTGACCACTTGGATCAGTCTGTGTAGGGACCGAGGGTGTGCGGTATTGGTACACGTTAATCTGTTCTACCGTAAAGTGCTCGACTTCGCGTGCAGGTCGTCGGGCTACCGAGGCGGGGGTGCCATCCCCACTGCAGAGGATCAAAATTCTGATGGCATGTCTTCGGATCATCCTCAGGGATGTTTCCCAGACCGTCGCCAATAGCCCATTGTGCAGCTCTAGTGCGACGTAAATGAACTACAACAACAACTATTGCTATTTTTATGATATGTTAAAAATAGTTATAATAATAATATTATCATGAAATTGATAGCTGAATCAATGCATTCAAATCAGCTTGTGATTTGTATCACATGATTCGAAAAACTTGCATTGAAATAAATACAGTTTGGATTACTGATTCGAATGGATTAATCTCGAAGATCGGTTTTACCCAACACCCATTGGTGGTTGTTTCTATGCTTTTTTTTTTATAGCGATTTCTGTGAACAGCTGTTGCAAATGCCCCCCGGCTAAAGACGCCTAAAGTAGAAATTTTTTATAGGTCTATTAGTGAGCAGAAATAGGCTATAAATAACTATTAGAATTTTCTTTAGAGTTTTATCATCAAAGTTATGTTCTATGTAAACAAAGATAATGTAATTTCATTGTTATGTTGAAAATCCGATTGCTGCAATGAATGCGACCACTAACTGTCCATGCTAAAAAATACATTAAAACTTGTCTGTGAAATTGCTGACTGTGTCTACTAATACTCTCACAGACTCCTTACAAAATAAATAATAAAACTAACATATTGAAGTATGTTATTTAATTAAGCAAGAACATTCATGCTTTTCTTAAGAAAGAAAAAAAGGGTTTAAGCATACATGATCATCTTTAAGCTTTGATGAAGCTTTATTCGTACTGTGTATGTAAAAAATATTGAACAAAAAATCCCATCTAATAAACACTCTCATCTTTACTGTAGGGAAGATTTTTTCTGTCAGTGCATTTTGTATAAATATGCACGGAAATAAAATTTGAACGAACAGTAGATTGTTTATGCTGGAGAGTTTATTCAAGAAGCAGATCTGACAAATCATTCACCCGGAAAAGTAGTTTAACTTAACTTTTATTCATACAGTATACCTTTCAGACATTCATATGGAAATATAGTTTATATAAACTCTTTGGTGTTTATACTGCTGGCAACTTTATACTTGCATTATGTGTGATAATTCTCTCACATCTAAAGAATTTTTAAATGAAGTTTATGATCCCCACTCTGAAGAGAAACCTTATTTATTCAATGAAAGTGATGAAAAATTTTTCTTTAAAAATTATTTGAATGAACAACCTTTTGTTCATACCGAAGAGAAACCTCTTGTTCATACCGAAGAAAAACCTTTTGTTCATACCGAAGAAAAACCTCTTGTTCATACGGAAGAGAAACCTCTTGTTCATACCGAAGAAAAACCTCTTGTTCATACTGGAGAGAAACCTCTTTCATGCGGTATATGTGGTAAATCCTTTGTGAGCACATCTAGTTTAAATAAACACTCTCGAGTTCATACTGGAGAAAAACCATATTCTTGCAGTGTGTGTGATAAAGCATTCTCACAGAGATTTGATTTAAAAAAGCACTATCTTTTACATACTGGGGAGAAGCCTTATTCGTGTAGTGTGTGTAATAAATCGTTTGTTCGGAAAACAGGTTTGAATAGACACTTTATTGTTCATACTGGTGAAAAACATTACATGTGTGGTGTGTGTGATAAGGCATTTGCAAGGAAAACTCATTTAAATAGACACTCTCTAGTTCATACTGGGGAGAAACCTTATATATGCAGTGTGTGTAATAAAACATTCAGTCAAAAAGTTCATCTAAACGCACATTTTCTTCTTCATTCGGGAGAGAAACTTTATCCATGTGGATTGTGTGATAAATCTTTTGTTCAGAAATCTGCTTTAAAGAAACACTCTAGTGTTCATACTGGGGAGAAGCCTTATATGTGCAGTGTGTGTAATAAAGCATTCGCAAGGAAAACTGGTTTAAATCAACATTATCTTGTGCACAATGGAGATAAACCTTATTTATGCAATGTGTGTGGTAAAGCATTCAAACAAAGAGCTCATCTAAATTCACATTTTCTTCAGCATTCTGGAGAGAAACCATTTTCATGTAGTTTGTGTAATAAATCTTTTACAAGGAAATATGAATTAAATCAACACTCTCTTATTCATACTAGAGAAAATATTCTTTCATGCAGTTCGGGATTAAACATTCAGACAGAAAACCAATTAAACTAGAGACTATCTTATACATGGTGAAATCTTTCTTATGTAGTGTGTATGATAAATCTTTTGCTCAGAAATCTGTTTTAAAAACACTATCTCATTCATACTGGTTAGTAACCTTATTCATGCAGTGTATGATAACACCTACTCACTTAAAATTTGCTTAATTAAATCCTATCTTGCACATTCTGGAGAAATATCTTATTTAGGCAGCTTGTGTTAGAAAATATATCTTTTTCATATAGCAAAAATACCTTACATGTGTAATGTTTGTAATAAATTTTTTTAATGGAAATCCTATTGAAATGATTAATGATCACTCCTTTCTTCCTGTTGGAGAAAAACCTTATCCGTGTAATGTATGTGATAAATCTTTTGTACATTCGTACATATTCCTTGTCACTCAAAATCGGACTGCAGGCCTCTATCATTACTGTTTATGAACAGTTTGATTTGTCTCTTACCATGCCTTGCTGATTGTTTTAAGGCTGTGTTTTGAACGCTACATTGGCCTATGAAATAACACTTGTTTTGTTGATAATCTGTCCTTTTCCTAACTGCTGCATGTTTACAATAGTTACTTATGAATGTTAGGTCAAGTATAGCCAGCATCCAGTTACTCTAATTCTGGAAATGGCTCACCATTAAGAAAAGCCAACAGTTTTGGGTGATGGTAGGTCTTATCTCCATGATTTAGATTAGTTGTAAAGAAGATCTTTGAAACTGTACTAATGTTTCATTAAATTTGAGACAACCATTGACGTTTTTAGAAATAGGCCATATTTAGTAGGGGGTGGGGCACAATCTGCAGTCCGTGGGCCATATGCGACCCACTGACTCTGGATATGTGGCTTGCGGATGCTTCTGAACACGCCTTTTTTTTAATAATAAAAAAATGATACATGGAAAATTTTGACTCAAATGATTGAGGTCATCACTTTTTTAAGCGCTCAACTCGCACTGGATCTATTGTAAATCCATGACGTTTATCATTCTTTTCAATGGTTATTTCTATGAAATTTCGCATAGTTTTAAAAATTTCAATATTTTTAATACGATATTATGATGCTCGAATTTAGTAATCATTTTTCGACTCTCTTTATTTTTGCCGATTTCATTGTAAATCCAAGTCACTTTTGATTGTTTTTTGGCATTTAAAACTACTAATTTCCTTGTGGTTTTTAAAATTCTGATTCATTTATTATGATATTACGACTTGTGAGTTGTAAATCACGCATTTAATTTATCTCTTTTTTAACATGGTTTATTTGTGACGATTTCATGGTATATCTAAATTATTTCTTTTCTTCTTTCAAAGTCAGATATTGTTATACTTGACCCTGTGATTTTGAAAATCTCGTATTTTTGTTACAATATATTATTACCACATGCGAGTTTCAAATTGCGCATTTGACACTTTTTGATACGCTTTGTTTTTCAAGATTTCATCTTAAATCCACTTATTTTTCAATAATTTTTTTTGGCGATGCATTCCAACATGCTTTTAAAAATTCTGATTTTTATTATGACGTGAAATTTTAAATCACACGTTTAAATAATTATTTATTGATGCACTTTATTCATACTGATTTCATTGTAAATATAAGTTGGTCTTTTTTGCACATGTGATGATTTATTCTACATGATTTTAATGATTTCCTTAATTTAACCACCATGTTATTAGATCATGAGAGTTTCTAATCGCATATTTAAATAATCACTTTTTGATTGTTATTTATTTGTGCATATTTTTTTTTTTTTTTTTTTTTGTCGTGCATTTGTGCGTGATATTTAGAATCCTGATATTTTAATACAGTGTCATTGCAATCTGTAAAATTCAAAAACTTGAAGAAAATGCAAATTTTTAAATTGCTTACTGTTTAAAATTTATGTTGTTTTAAATTCTTTGTAGCTTAGGGGGTTTTTATTAGGAAAAAACGAAGAAAACTTTTCATATTTAAAATTCATAAAATCTTTAGTACTTCAAGAAAGTGATTTTAATTTAATCTTATTTTGGCTATTTTGGCATTATTGAATCTTATTAGGTTTTGATTTAATTTTTGTTTAAACACTATAAATTTTCTTTAGTTGAAATATTTATGTATGTTTTTTACTCTTTCATTATATAAGCATTGCAGTATTTTTAGAAATTACCACCCCTTAATATTTATATATTGTTGCATATCTTCATAGTTAAATGAGATTCATAGCTATGAAATCTGTCACTGTTGGAAAGTCTAATACTAGAATTGGGTTTGTGAAATGATCTTGTCTTGAAAGCCCCAGACAATCTAGTATATAGTCAGGGGTGGCCTGATAGTCAGCTCATTTCACACAGGTTTAGAAAACCTTTTTGATGGACAATATTTATGTATTATTATTATATATTATTATATATTAATCTGGATATATATATATTCTGATTAATCAATTACTGATAAAAAGGAAGAAAAAATTTAGAATAATTTTTGAATTAATTCTAATAATTAAAAATATAAAATTTTCTGAAAATATATTGCTAAATTTTTGAAAAGAAAAATTTAATGCTTAGAACATAATTTTTTTTAATCATATTTGCCATCAACATGACTAAATATATGCTGACCCTTCTTTATTCAACCTGCTGTGCAAGTGGCCCTTCAATAAAAAAGATTGTACAGTCCTACTATACAATAATCTTGAGGTAGTCCAGGATGTGGCTGGGTGGGAAGTTGCCACTTGAGCACGGAGGAAAATTTTTCATTCGATTTTAAAATCTCATGCACTTGAGTTGATAAGTTCTAGATCTGCAAATCATTGAAATGCTTTAAAGAATCTCAAATTCCTTCCTGATAGAGATTTGTGAAAATGAAAAGTGTCTTAATTTTTAATATTTAAAAAGTTATTACAAAGATGCTTTCTGGGATTGGGTTTTTACCGGGAAAAGTGTTTTTACCAGGATATTGTGTAGTGTCAGCGAAGATGAGGAAAGAGCAAGGGTATTGACTTTTTACCTTTAATGTTTTTTTTTTTTCTTTAAGTGCGATTGCCCAGTTCCTAATTTGCTTGGAATTCACTACACTGATGTTTTTTTTTCAAGGTTAAAGATTTGCCCGGTTGTTTTAGTTAGTTCTGGATTTTCATCAAAGCTTTTATCCATGTTTATTTTTAAATTTAAGTGATTGTTCGGTGTAAAATTGTGCAGAAATCCACTACTCTGATGTTTTTTATTTTTTTAAAGTTGAAGAATTAACCAGATGTTTTTTTTCAATCTCTTCTACCCTCCTGGGATAAATTAAGAATGTTTAAATTATTTTTGAAATGTGCATTGAACCTTAATATGTCTGCTGGGTGCAAGACTTTTATGTTTAGTGTGTTGTTTTAAATAGAGCCTGTGAATGTTGACTTTGTGTTGTGTTAAGAAGTAAATTATTGTATGTAAAAATATTTAATGTGACTATGGTATCATTTTCTTATTGCTATGCATCAGCTAAAACGATCTAAAGAATAGTATAATTTTAAGGTTTTTTTTTTTTAAACAAAATAGGATTCATATTTTATAAATGAATCCTATGTATTTATTTATATATATTTTTTATGTGTTTAAGGTCATTAAATAATAGTTTGTGTGTATATATTGCTATATTTTTGATGAAATTTGCAGCATACTGGTAACAACATTGTTGTCTGCATGTGATATAGATCTTTCATTTTTTATTTATGAAATGTATGTTTTGTGTTATAAAAAGGCTATAATGCAAGTGAACTTAGAAATTAATAGGGTTGCAATATTTAATTCTGTTTTTAGCAGTTTGTGACATAGTTGGTATAATTTAAATCATGATTAAAATTTCTATTTAAACCACTTAATTGTTTTTTTTTTAAATTATGTAAATCAACTGTGATTTTAAAGAAAATCATTATTTAAAAAAAATTTTTTTATGCAAATCATTTAAGTCAAAAATTTTTTATAAGTATATTCTTTGGGATTTAAATTTTTTTAAAGGCAGATTTTATTGATAATGTAGGTTTTAACCAAAGAAAAAGTAAATTATTATGTTTCTAAGTATACTAATAAATAAATAAAATTACAGACTCTGAATGGATTAGAGACATTAATTTGTTATATTATAATTTTTTTTTTAGCTGTATGAAAAATAATTTGTTAGTGGTAAATATATTTCTTCTGTACTCATTTAGTTTTATTTTATTTGAATACTTCAATGCTTTTAAAACATATTAAATATGTTGTAAGTATTTATGAATACTGAAGAAGACTTGTCCTGCCCAAAATAACTTATAATATTTTTTTTTTCAACAATGTATTTCGATTTATGAAGTATAAATTAATTTATACTTCATTGGATATCTTGTTGACTGATTGCTGCACTGTCTTAAAAATTTTAGGATCTTTAGCTTGAACAAAAGTAACTGTGATTTTATTTATTCAGTGATTAGTTCTAAGTAATAAAAATAATAATTTTTGAAACATTTTAGTTAGAAAAATGTACTATTTCAGCTATATTATTGTTTTTAAACAATATAAGTGATATTAATATTTTTTACCACATGTTTTGGCAGGTAAATATAAAAAAATAGAAAATCTGATTTAAATCAAATCCAATTTAAAAAAAAAAAAATAATAATCATGAAATTATGTGACGTAAGCAGTGCCAATAAAAATGCTCCAAAATTGGTTAAGAAGCAAAAAAAATCGCAAAACATTGGGTGCAGGCGTATAACAAATCAGTTTCAATATTATATATAAGGAAATTTGTTATAACAAACTGAAAGAAAACACAAATAATTAAGATCAAAAGGATAAAACTTCTTTGAAAAAAACGCGCTTTTAAAAAACGCGAAATTAAAAGGAAAATCATTTAATTTTTGTAATGTTAATTTTTTAATTAAAAAAATGATTGATGGTTTTTAAATTTTTCTTTTAACAGGGCGCAATTCTAGTCTTAACTGAGCAGCCCCAGTTAAGCATTCTATTAATTTATCTACGTATCTCCTTCTCCTGACCTTTTCATATCATTTTTAAACTTTTACTGCGCATTATTATAGGGGGCGTTGTTTTTCAGTTTTTAGTGTTTTCTTTTCCTCCGCTTTTGAAGTTGATTCTTGACCTGTGACTGTGAGTTTTTAATTTTCTGATGATTTTTATTGATTTTCTTTTCGTAATTTGTTTATTCTTTTGAATGTATCTTGTTTTTCCTGGACCTCTATACAAAACCATCGGGGTACTGAGGGAGATATTTTAAGCTTTTGCTTCTCCCTCAAATAGAAATGGTTTTGTTTTTAATGGCTACCGAGGCCGGTACCCCCTGAAGACGTCGGCTTCGGTGGTCATATTTTTATTTTATTTTATTTGTTTCTTGTATTGTTATAACAAACTAATTAATGTAAACTATTTTTTAAATTTTAATAGCAAGCTACTTTTTTTGAAAACAAGCGGGAGGCAAATTTTTTAACTTCTAAAAACGTGGAAAACTGATACAAAATTTATTAGAATTTCAATATGAGGCAGTAATTATTAATTTAATATTAAAATGAATGACTTTAAAATCCTTTTTATTACAATATGGTTTTTTACTAGTTCACATATTTTTAGATTTTTTAAATAAATAAATTTATGGCAGAATTTCATAATTCTATATTCTAGATGAGTTCATGATATTTAATAATAATTTACAAACTTGAAAACATGTAACTTGGGCATGTGTGATTTAAGATTTTTTCTTTTGTTTTCAATCAGTTAAGAACTTTTAAAACTAATATTAGAAACATGATCAAATTATGCTTAGTATAACACTGACCAAAACTATATACTTAGTATAACTGACCAAATTATAGTGCGTTACCAAGAAAGAGGCAAGGAGTTCGAGCAAGTTGTATAGAAAAAAACAAAACAAATAATTACAGCTTCCATCACCGATGGTTCGAGAACAGGTTCGTGTACCAATAGAAAGGTAAAGGGTTCGAGTATTGGTCAAGAACGGCTCCGAAAATTGATTTAATGCTAGCAGATTAGAAAACCTGCTAAAAATTAGTAAGTTCGAGTAGTGGTCAAAATTGACTGGTTTTGAAAAGTGAGCAATTTATATCAATTCAAACCTGTAGTAAGTTAATAGATTCCAGGATTGAATTCTACAGAATGATGGAATATAAATGTGTTATAAATTAAAACGATCAATTAATTGTAGGTGACAGCGGCGAATGAAATGTAGAGGGTTTGAATATTAGTTTAAAGAAGTCTGGTTAAAACAACTTGTCAAATTATAGCAGGCTCAGGTGCCAATGGAAAATTAATGGGTTAGCGTATTGAATAAAAAAGCCTTCTAAATCCGATTACTAAATAGCATTGATTACTGATAGAAACAGTGGCAGAGGTGATTGTGAGCCCAAGTCAAAATTCCGGAAATTATCTTGAATTCAAAAAAAGAAGAAAAAAAATGTTTCAATTGAAAAAAATTTTAAACAAGTTTTTTTTCTCCCTTTCCTCTGTATTTCTTAATTTGATTGATTAAAATATATTTAAAATTTTATGCATACCTATACCTATGATGACCTGGAGAAGTAATTAAAATTAACAAATATGTCTTTCTTTCNAAATGTTTCAATTGAAAAAAATTTTAAACAAGTTTTTTTTCTCCCTTTCCTCTGTATTTCTTAATTTGATTAAAATATATTTAAAATTTTATGCATACCTATACCTATGACACATACCTATGATGACCTGGAGAAGTAATTAAAATTAACAAATATGTCTTTCTTTCTTGAGTTTATAATTATAGTAACTGTTTACTGATAAAAAAATAAATATTAATCACGAATATAAGCTTATAAAGTATCTCTCTGGCTCTCCCTTACAAACAAATAAAATAAACTGTGTTTTTAAGTTCCACCTTTGAAAATTTGATTTCCGGAAACTTCTGTGATCAATGATTTTTTGAAACATCTGGACCTTCGATCTCCGGATCACTGTTAGCAAAAATTCCGGAAATCCGGATTTTTTTCGGAGCACAATCAGCCCTGCAGTGGGTTCGAATATTGGTCAGAATATGATGACTGGTTTTTGAATAATGATATAAGAAGTTGTTATTAACGTCTCCCTAGAGCTGTATAGTAGGCTTTTGGCGACAGTTTGGGAAATATCTCTGACGATGGTTCGCAGTCACGCCATCACAATTTTGATCCTTGGCCGAGGGGATTTCAGTAGCTCGAAGACGTGAGTGTTTCATGAGTGCACCCTACGCAGACAGATCCAAGTAATCACCTACCCAGACACTGACCGCAATAGTGATGTATGACATCAGTGATCTTTCGTGTCTTAACAATCAGTCCACTGCGGGACGAGTACCGATAAAAAAAATAATTAGTAAGTTCCAGTAGTCTAAACTGACTGGTTTTTTGAAATAAGACTAAATTAAAGCAGGTACAAGTATTGATAAAAAGAGATTGGGAAAACTGATCGAATAGCAGTACACAGATAGTGGCTTCGCGTTTGGTCTAGTAAGACTGCAATTTAAAACTGATCAAAGTAGGTTGGAGTAATGAACTGAAGAGACTGATTTTAAAAACTGAATAATTAATTGTAAGTTCAAGTACCGATAGAAACATGGGGGGTTCGAGTAAAGAGAAATAGGTCAGAAGACTGAATTTTTGAAAATTGATCAAATATTTTCAGGTTTGTGTACCGATAAAAATTAAGTGTTCGAGTTTAGGTCAAAAGTGGAGTTGAAAACCGATTTAATTATAGCGGATTAGAGAAGGGCCTCTCTGGCCGAGCGGTATAGCTGATCAAACGCTGTGCCAAGTGTGGAGGTAGGGGGTTGGAATCCCGTCGTAACCCTGGCTGTATTCTTCATGAATTGTCCTCTGAATTGTTTTATCTGTCTTTCTACTTCACAAAGGCTTATAAGCCTAAATTGAGCACACAAGCCTGCAAATGTATGTAATTTTAATAAAGCAAAACGGATTAGAGGACAGTTAAAAATTAAAATGTTCGAGTATTGGTCAGAAGAATTAGGTTTTGAAAAATGACCTAATTATAGAAGGTTCAGATACCCACTATTATTTTATCAGTTTTCAATACTCGACACAGCATTCGAACCTGCTATAATTTCATCAGTGTTCAAAGCAACCCACTATCTTTCTATCGGTACAATAGCCGACTATTATTTGAACAATTTTCAAAAATCAGTCCAATACTCGAACCCATTATCTAATCTAGCCCATTCTTTTTAGTTCAGTACTCGAACCCAATGTTTCTATTGGTATTCGAACCTGTTATTTATTGTTCACTTTTCAAAACCAGTTTCTTCAATTCAATACTTTAACCTATCAACTCTCTATCGGTACCTAAGCCTTCTATAATATGACGAGTTTTTTTTTTTTTTAACCTGTTTCTTTTGACCAATACGTGAACCCATTATCAGTTTTCGAAACCAGTCTTTTTAATTAAATACTGACTATGGATAATTTGGTCATTTTTCAACGCAACTTTCTTTACATCAATACTCGAACCCACTACCTTCCTCTTGGTACATGAACCTGCTATAATTCTGTACTGAAGAAAAGTTAATGAGTTCGAGTATTGAATTAAAAAGACTGCTTTTGAAAAGTGTATTTAAAGTAGGTTTGAGTAGTAGGTGATCAAAAAACAGTTAATTGGTCGAATTAGGGCAGATTAGAGTACGGATAAAAATATATATTTTTGTCATTCTCCACATTTTTCTTTGAATACATTTCTTTTTTCAATACTGAGGGGAAACCTAGTTTATGATGTAGCATGTTTTCTTGACAGAATTCCATTCGAAGAGAAATAAACGAAAACAAATATTACAAACATGGCATTTATATAAATAAAAAAGCACACAAGTCTAAAATATCTTAACCATTAACATAAAGTTCCAAAAATAAAATGAGCAATTTGGTTGCATTTTGAAATCTGTAAACATATCTAAAATATAAGCAAATTTAATAACAAAATGTTTTTTCAATAACTTTTTTTCTTCTTCACAAAGTATTAGAATTAAAGATCTGATATACAAATAGAATTATGCATTGATATCCATACATAACACTTAAATTCATAAGACACTGTATTCCATTACATAAAAACGGGCATATATTACAGCAGTCATTGCACAATATTTATATCACAAAATTGTCTCAATAGTTGAGAATCTTAAAAACAATTCAACTAAAAGGTTATGCACTTTTTTTAAACACTTGATGAATAGTGAAATTTTAACTTAAAAAAGTTAGAATAGTTTGAATTAGGCTTTAAAATATGAAAATGAATGTTATATTTTGTTCTTGTTTAAGATAGTTTTTAGATAATAGAAAGAAGCAATAACTTGATCAGAATGTAAACTATATTATGAATTAATTTTATTAATTAATTATATTTAATAATTATATTATTAATTAATTATATTTAATACTTATATTATTAATTAATTATACTTAATACTTATATTATTAATTATGTAATTAATTAACTATTTAAACATTAATTTTATATAAAATTATTTAGAAATACATTAATTTTTAATTAATAAGTGAATTTATAAATAATATCAATATTATTTATAAATGTTTAAAAGTGAAATTGACACATAAATGACAATATCAAACAACGTTATTGAGCTAGATAAAAATATTTTCATAACTTTCGGCAAGATTCAGCAAAAACGTGCTGTTGGCTGAATGCAAGGCATATTGGGATTTTCTTTTTTTTTTGAGCATGCACACTTTTATTTTTGATGTTACTTATATTTTTTGAGAAAATGTTAAAATAGCATTTCTGAATTCCTTACTCCATTGGGTAATCAGAGACCATTGGAATAGGACCAGCTTGGCCCTCTTTGTCTCCTGTTCTAAACCTTTGGGACTTCTTTTTTGAAGCTATATTGAAGACAAAAATGTGCAAATTATCTCCAAAACCACTGCTGAGTTCAAAACTGCCATTCAGGAGATCATTGCTTTTTTGACACCAGAATTTTGGCATTTGTTAGAGTAATTTTTTTAAAATCTAAACAGTTTTTATCGAAATTTTATTTTCTTATTTCATATAGCTCAATACTTGTCACAGAGTGCATTGAAAAAAATAAAATAAAAATTATGATAAGTAATAAAACGTAACAATAATATCTGATTAAGTACATTGTATTGTAAGAAACATTTATTCAAGAGCAAAGAGTAACATGAATCCAAAATTATATTTCTTTACTCAAATTAAAAAATTCTTTATGATTGAAAAATTAACTAATTCTCTCTTAATGGCAGTATGTTAAAAACATTCTGCTATATAATTGATGCATTAATATATAAGTATAAAAAAATTATATATATTTTTCCCTATTTGTTTCTTTACATTTTTATTACACTGCAAGAAATTTTTTTTACAATTTCATTAGAAATATAAACCATTTTGTATGAAAATAAACACATGCTAATAATTGAAAATTACTTGCTAAAATTTCCCAAATTTTTTTTTTTTACAAGAGGGAAGTATGACTCCATATCCCCCGGCTACACCCCTGCCTGATCTAAAACATTTGATTTTCAGCAAAGATTCTTGTTAAAGATACAAAAATAATTTGGTTTAAAACATGCATATAAATTCAACCAAACTAAGTTTCAGTTATTATTTAAGGAAAAGTTCGAAAACAAAATTACATCACAATTTTAAAATTAACAACAAAAATTAAGCCATGAAAAAAATACTGCAGGACTATTTTGCAACAAATGTATAGTAGAAAAAAAGTTTGTACAAGAAGATAAAAAGTCAGTCTTAAATGAAGGTTTCATTTGAAAAGAGTAAAAATTGTACTATTACAAACATGATATACATAAAAAGATTTTTTGTACATTTATATACCTATTTTGTGCGTTCAAAATAACAAATTAATAGTTGAAAATTGAATTAGAGGCAAGAAAGTTTGGACTGTAAAATACGTATTTGCAAAGGAATGCTTAAAGATGATGTAAGCTAATTAATATTAATTTTATGGCTAAATATTTAACTAACTTCAAAAAATAAAAGTTATAACAATGCCACGATACGTTTACCTATAAAAATAAAACATTTTACTAACAATCGGTGATTAATATAGAATAATTAAACACTCTACTCTCAAATATATATATAAATATAGAACAATGCAATTCTTCATACATCTTTATTATTTTTGACCAAATAATAACATCAGCATTATTATTGATTATATTTTTTTAATAATTTAAATGTAATGATTTTATTAGTCACGATAAATAAAAGATAAATTTAAATTTATATATAAAATAATTCAGCTTACTATACATTGTTTACAAGGTAAAAAAAAAAAAACACTAAATTAAAAGTGAATGAATACATTTTAAAAATTAGACATTATGGCTTGAAATTTTATATCACACTATATTTTTACACATCAACATTCATTCAACAATATTCTCTCATTCATTTAAAACTCAGTACGTCACCATTAACTAATGATGAGTAAATTTGGCACAACTTTTATTACTTGAATCAAGCAATGACCATAATGCAAGATAAAAGTTCATTGAAAACCAAGCTCCAAAACTAAATAATTTGCTTTATGGGCATTGTTAAGACAAGTAAGATAACTAAACTACGTAAACTAGTAAGATAACTAAGTTATTTTAGGTATATTCCCTAATATTAAAAAAAAAAAAAAAAACTCTAAAATTTGTTAAACTTTTTTTATGATATAAATTAAGGTTTGAAAAATTTTAAAACTCTTACATGTCATGTCGAGTACGTAAGGTTTTAAATTTTGAAATTTTTATAAGCTTAAACACCCTTTTTCGCATGTATAATAATAAAAACATCAATATCTACTTATAGGAAAGCAACAATTCGTTTAAAAAAACTTATCATTGCAAAAGCCTCCTTATTTACCAGAAAGACAAAACAGCAAAAGGAACTATGTATAATAGGAAGAAACAAATTTTACATCTTAATCTAGAGTTGCTAACCCCTTCAGGATTGGCATAATAATGATAAAAAAATAAAAAAGATGATCTCCAGGCCGCATACTCTGAGTTTCTGTGAACGATTATGTATACCTACTAACATGAAATATAATACAAGAGTACAATATTGAGATCACGCCTGTGCTATTAGTTAGAAAGGTTCCATACAATAATGTGTGTCATGAAAGGAGAATGATCAAAGGAGATAGGAGAATGAATCATGAAAGGAGATAGGAGAATGAAGGATCCTGAAGCAGTTAAAAGAATATTCTCACTTTAAATTTTAACATTTACATTCATTATTATTGATGCACAGCAATTACAGTTCATTTTTAGTATAAAATTATGTATGATTAGGATAATAAAAAAGAATAAGCTACTTTGTTTTCATAAGTTTTTGTTAAGGATCACATTTTTAAGGCACGCTTAATGAATATTTTAGTGTATTTCTGACTAAATATTTAGGTACATGTCTGGCTTGACATATAAGGGTTAAAAGTAGAAAATACCCTGAGCTCTTTTGCCCTATCCTCAATTTACAAGTCCTGGTATAACCATTTAATTTTGATTATTGATAAAATAGTCATAATAAAACTTGAACAATTTGTTTGCTTTTTTCAAAAAAAAAATTTCATTACTAAGACTTTATTAAAGAAAAAAAATATATAAATTCTGAAAAGTTTTTAAAATATTTCAGATGAATATAAATTTTCATTTAGTTATTAAATTAAGAGTTACCGTATTAACCCATAAGGTCGGGGATTCCTCCTTATTGACGATAAAAAGATAATACTGGAGTATGCACAGAATACACTACCCTAACTTATAGATCTGGGAGCAGATGAGTATTAATTTCCCACTTTCCATTATCACACTCCCCACAAAAATATGCAACAGACAATACTACAAGAAACAAAAAAATCGTAGGATCATCTAAATAGAAGGGAATAATATTTTGACTATAACACATTCTTTTCACACGTAGCAAAGATACCAGGTAGGCCAGATGCAACCTATGATCGTTTCTATGATCGTTTAACAGAAATTGTTGGATGAGCTGATTATTCATATCAGTACAAAATTGCAGGTGACTCTATCATAAGTAGTAAGCCTGCTATAGAAGAATTCATGAAATAAATCTGAAGCATTATTTTCATAAATACAAATTTGTCCAGTCAGATAGAGATTATTATTGTAAAAATTGAGCTTAAATGATATGTAACAAAACTAATAAAGGTATTTAAAAGTTATACATCAAACTTTATGTCACTTAAACTAATTTACTAAAAAAAAAGTGGAATAAATCTGTGTGCAGTAAAAAACTGTAATAAACTAATAGAATATTTTTTGTTTTGTTTTTTCAACTCAGCTTTATAATTTTGATGAGAAACTTGTTTTTAGACATTTGACATTTTAAAAAGGCATCTCTGCATTTTTCCCCTCTATTTTTTAAAAAAATATCTAATGAGAAAAATAATCTGAAAATCTGCAAGGCTGTTGTTTTCTGTTTTGAGTTGGGATCCATGTGAAACAGCCTCTAACAAAGCAGCTTTAAAGATTCACCTAATTCAAAGAAAAACTGTTAAACTCTTTAAAAGTAAAAGCTATTTCCCTGCAACACAGACTAACTTTACTTGGTACAAATCCAACAAATTCTGATGATAAAACAATTATATTTCTTGCCACAAAAGTAAGAACAAGTACAAAAATAATAATGTTCAAAATTTGCACATTTTACAAAAATAGAAAAAAAAAAAAAAAAGGCACTCATGAAATCTTTTTCAGAACGTACAAAACGTAGTTAACAACAGCAACGATGATGTTGAAGTCATCAGATGCCCAAATGCAGGGTTGTTTGACTCCCATGACTGAACTAGGCAGTACAAGAGTTTGATAGTCCTTGGAAGCCACATCACATATCTTAATGAATTGCGAAACTGTCAAAAATTGAGATCCATCTCTTTTAAATAAGATGTCATGAATCATAGATTTGTGGGGCATTTTCGAAACATGTTCAGGCTTGCCCTGAAAGGTCCACATCTAAAATAGAAAACAATTTTTGAATGAACCTTCAAATATATATATTTACATATTAACAAAATGAAAATCGAACATTAGAAGAAAAATAATATTACAATTGTATCAACTAAAATATTTGCTGAATATAGATAAAAAATTAATAAATAATTAAAAAATATCTCTTATGGACATTTAAAAAAACTCCTTTCAAGTCAAACTGTAAATTAACTAAGGCTGCCTTTGATACAATTTAAAAGAAGAGTATACTTAAAGTTAAAAGAAGAGTATATTTAAAGATAATTTATAATAAATTTAAATAGAAAAAATTATTCATGTCAGATAAAAATAAAATTTTTTATAAATATCTCTAATTGGTTATTATTGTAATAAAATTCCACTACAAATAATTATATATGCATTAAAAACCTATTCCTTTCTAAAACAAACAGTTTTGTATGCTTCTTAAAAAAGGTTCACCAAAACTGCCATAAACAATGTTTAAACGTCGTTGATAAATTAATAATAACATATGACCTATGATTTGATTTTATAAAATTTTAGAGTAAATGAAAATTTATACACTAGTCATTTATGTTACTTAAGAATGATTAGAAAAGTCTTTTACTCAATTTTCTTGATAACAAAATAAATAAATAAAATAACCATTTGAAATAAACAAAAAGTGAAAAAAATGGCAAACAATAATTAAATTTAAAAAATCATCTAGCATTAACAATAAAGAAAAAAAAAAGATGCTTTGAAATTGCCTATAATTAGTCACTATAATGATCAGAGCTATTTATCAGTAGCCAGATCTTTTATGGCAGTGATTCCCAAACTTATGACTTTTGCATACCCTTTCTAAATTTTTCGTAATGCTGAGTACCACCAATAAAAAAAATGAATGATTTTTTTACTATAAAAAATTGCACAAAAGTTAAAAATCACAACTGGCTGTTGACACCACTAATTATTAACTGTTAACTCTGCAAAAAATAGCCAATTGACAAATAGGCAATCGTAAATTTTCATGGCCAGTTTCGTTTTTAAAATTTTTGTTTGTTGCAAGATATTTCGCATACGAACGCGCACCCCAGCTAAACGATTCCCGTACTCCTGGGGGTACGCGTACAACATTTTGGGAAACACTGTTTTATGGTAACAAAACAAATATTTATTGAGCTAAGAATATGCAGTTTTTTCTGGTGCAGTGCATTGCACTTACAAAATGCTACTAAAACCTCAAATTCTAGAGAAATGTATTAGATTCATAATTTCCAACTAATTGTAGAAGTGAGTATCTCCAAAATATCACCGACACAATCATATATCACCAAGAAAGTAACATTAAAGTTAATAAAAAAATTTAAATCAAACTCTGCCAACTAAAAAAAAAAAAAAAAATTGAGAAGTTATACATAAAAATCTAGCAGACAGAGAGTAGTTTTATTATAGTCATTGCAATTTTTAAAATTCTATAAAACTTAAAATGGTTAAGAAATGTACACTTACAATGACATCACCATTGTCATGACCAGAGATCAAAATATCACGGTTTGGAGAAAATCTACAACATCTAACATGATGATCTTCTTCCGGTTGAGATAGCTCAAGAGTTTTGAAATGCTCTCCATTCTCAGAATTCCAGAGCTGCAAATGAAGGTATCATGTAATAAAAAATATACGCACAGAAAATTAAGCACAATAGATATTTTCAGCTTTTTACACTATAGCAAGAAAAGATATGAAATAGATGTTGCAAGCATAAAGTTTAAAATTAATTATTACAAACATAATATAACAAATATTCTAGTTTAAGAGTTTTGGAAAACTTTCCATTCTCAAAATTTCACAACTGCAAATAGAGGTACATAGAAATAAAGCTGCATTGGTTCATTTTCCTTTTTCAAGCATTATTTTGAGTTTTTTGGGAAAAGTTTTGAAAGAATAGAAAAATAATAAATGTCCTATTTTATAGTCCAAAAATATTGCCATAAGAAAATTCTATAATTGCTTCTACAAGTTAACTCTGTTAAATTTTGAAAAAAAAAAATTCATATCTACAACAAATATAGATGAATTCCACGAGACAGTCAAACAAAGTTTTGGTAACAAAAGTTATTCCTTAAATAGCAATTTTCATTAATCAAAGCATGGTGAAAATAATGATGGATTCACTCAATTATTAATGTAAATAATTTACAAGAAGTAAAATTAAACATAATTATTTTTCGATTGAAAAGTTGCTTCTCAAAGGATTTTTTTCAAAATGATAACTTTAATTATATATTTTGTTACGTAATATATTCTAGAGAGAATTTTTGCCATTATATTTTAGAGAATCTAATAAACACTTCTTTTTAATACATTATCACTATGAGGTGACATAAAATGACACTGTTTGGAAGAACAATAACATACAAGAGAACCTAGATTATCCAAAATAATTGGATTAACCGTATCCAGCTGGGATACTGGAAATATTTCAATTAAATAGGTGCTTTAATATACAGTACAGAACCCGTTATCCGGAAATCAGAAAACCGGAAAACCAAAAAACCGGAACGAAATTCGCTAAATTTTCTCGCCATCTTTTTAAAAAAAAAATTTTTCTCCTCATAAGATTTTAGGATTTTTCTTTCTTTTTTGAAAGATGTTTACCTTACCATCATTTTGGAAATAATCATTAGTGTATTACTTCATCGTTTTTTCTTCTTTTTAAGATTATTTCCAAATTTTTTTTTTTTTAGTTGGATTTAACAATAAAAAAAAACGGCTTTTTGTAGTGATTCAGAAAACCGGAAAAATCAGTTATCCGGAATAGCGATGGTCCCGATCGTTCCGGATAATCGGTTCCCTACTGTATTTTTGTAAATAAATTTTGCAAATCGAGGTTTCTTTTTAATAGAAGTAATTTATACAGGGTTCCTACACTATTTTGAGAAAACAATATCCTAACTTTTGCAGGTTTTTCCTGACCAATAAAATTCCTCACCTGCAGTTTCCTACTCCAACAAAACTTTTAACATTGCAGTTTCAATTAGTAATAATATGCTACTTAGTCATAAGTATCATATATTGAATAGGATAAACACTTATATATTAAAGTGGAATTGCGTAATAGCACTTTATATCGCAAATTATATTTTCAGAAAACTTGTGAAACATAATTTTAATTATCATGATTAGATTAAACTTTTAGTGTATTTTTGTAGTTAGATACAAAAACTATTTAAATAAAAAGATCAAGAAAATCTGTTGGATTATGGAAATATTATTTTATTTAATGTTAAGTGGAACCAAATGCATGAGCGTCTTCGGGATATAAAGGGTTAATCAAATCTGCGAGATATGTATTAGTATCCTTAAAACATACTAGAACATTTGTTACATTAAGTTATTAATTTTTAAAAATCACCAATTCACTTTAAACTGACTTTTCTTTTAAAAGATAATATTTAAATATAAAGGGGAAAAAAGTCAAGAAAAGTTAATTATATACAAATAAAAATTCAGATAGAAAAATTATGCAAATAAAATCAAAAATATTTTTTTTTTCAGTATTTTTAAATTTATTTCTGTAATACTGTAAGCTTCCGGAGAAACTCAGGGGCTCCTATGTTATATAATATTTCTTAACATATTTTGTTGTTTGACAATTTCTGAATCAAGAACATCCAGTTCTGTTGCAGCAGTTTTCGTCAATTTAGATTTTCTTAATTTCAAATCATTTATCTTTTCATTTATTCACTTTCTAGAAATTTCAGCTTTTTTATCCTCTTTGTTTTTCTTTTTTTAGCTTCTAATGCATGTCTCCATTCTGTTCTAGATCCTTTTACAACATCTAGCATTTTTTAATTAATGTCTATGTTTTTTATTCCATTTATAAATGAAACAAAATCATACACACGCCATTGTGAAATAATCGAGTCTTCATTAAGGTTTTCAACCAAAGCTTTTATTGATTGAAAACCCCCCTTCGACTGTTGCATTACCATGAGAGAGGATAAGAACAATNGTGGCTTGATCATTATAATTGTAAATGATTTTTTTTTTTTTTTTTTTTTTTTTTTTGGGTAGCATCACAAAACAGTAAAAATTCCTTTTTTGCTTTTTCTGCTGTTGTTTCAGCTACTGTTGTCTGTAAACCAGTTATTCACACAAAGAGCAATAAACCTAGCAATCCTATCAAAAATTCCTTGATAAACAGGAGGAAAATTGCTAATAGGACAGGTTCTACCAGGGAAAGAGGAATGTTATTATGAGGAAATTACATATTTTGAATAACAGAATTTTTCCTTGCAACTTTATTTTTGCCTGTCAGTCTTTGAATGAACTATAGTTTTTTTTTTTTTCCTAACTTTATGAATATGTAAGAAAAATTCTGACTTTTTAGCTTAATTTTCGAATTTTGCAGGTTTTCCTGACCGTGCAGGAACCCTGTTATAGGATTTAAATTTTATAAATGGGGTTTACATGACAAAAATAATCTGCTTGAACTTGTTACTTTACTTACATTTACTTATATTGTGATTTGAAGGAGGCGTTTCATTTGTTGGTTTAAATTTTGTACTTCTTAGTTGTGATTCCCTTTCAATTTTATAGTGCTTTTCAACTGCAGTAAAGGTTATCGATTTTTGTGTTTTCATTATGGGGCCTTGGGGCACTGTTAGTTTTGGTTAAAACAACAGAAAGGCTCCTGTGTGTTTGCAGGCAGTGTGTCCCCTGATAAAGTACTGTCCTGCAAACACACATATATTTTCATTTTTATTTCAAATGTAAAGATTTTATATATGTCTTATTTCTATTTCATATAAAACAAATTTGGTTTCAGCTGCCTTGAGTGCTTTTCCAATTTGATTTAATGATTTATGTTTCAATGTGTTTTTTTTACCTCTTATGTATCAAAATTGACTTTGTAAATTGAATTGATTTTATGACTAGATAACATGTTTTTTCTCAGCAGAAGTGGAAGTCATGACGTTTAAATTACACTAATAATAATAAAAGACTGATGAAACAACAGATATTTTAATTCTATGTATACAGTACTAAGTTTTTTTTTTTTACTTTCAAGTTCTTACGTTAAGCAGAATTATGACAGCATTTTCTTTCTTTCTTTTTTTTTTTTTGAAATTGAGAAAAATTAAAACGAATGCATGTGAAACCTTTGTAAGTATAATAAAACACAACTTCAGAATTAACATCAGTCAATATATTCAGAATAAAGAGGTTCGGATAAATTAGGCTCTACTAGATATCATTTTCTGTCTTAAACAGAAAATGGTTTTCTATCTATATCTACAACATACTCAATCTATAAATGTAGAATCAAATAAAAATTTTTTTAAAACAGCAAGACATCTAGAGAAGTTTCCTTCAAGCAGTAGTTAAATTCAAACATATTACATGCATATTGTAAACAGGCTGAACACATAGGAACCATTTTGGAGTGTTAGGAAACCAGAAAAATTGAACTGAGAAGGAAAGGAAACTTTTCATTGACTGAGATAGAATGAATTGGGTGTGAAGTTCATGTTGACAAAAGTTTATTTTTCAAATCTCTAAATTTCACAATTTCTACTAAAAGCTTTTCATCAGTCACATGGGTAATCATTGTATGGTAATCAATTCAGAAAAACTACATAAGTTTTATGATAACATTAAAAATTATTAACATTGCAACAATTTACAGCGTCATACAATAAAATTTTAAATATTTATTAATAGTAACAACCAACCACATAATTGGTTCTGATGTGAGAAAAGAAAATTTGAGTTTCATAATTTTTTGTGCATCTTACAGCAAGAATGAAAATTGAAGCAAATTCACAAAGTGTTTAAGCTTGCTATCTTTCCAATTAATAAAAAATCCTTGGCACAAATGTAACAATTGATATTGTTTGCAATTTAATAGTATTTTGGTATTTTTTTACGATTCCAGTAACCAACTGCAGCTCAAAATCCATAAAAAGCTGTCACCCTCCATGAATTTTTAGCACTTTTTTCTTTTTTTTTTTTTGCAAAAAATACCTTGATTTTAAGATGGGCAGAAATCTTCTGTTAAGAGAAGAAAGGGAATGAGGATTCATTCTGTAGTCATGGTTAATAGAAATAATATTTGCATTAAAAAAAGTTAGGTTAATCTTACAATCCATACCTTCACTGTTTTGTCAACACAAGCTGAAGCAAGAAGTTTTTCATTACGTGATACATCACAAAAAGTTATAACTTGGTTGCCGTGACCTTCAATGCGCGGTAAGCATAACTGACCAGAGTTTGTGTCCCATACCTATATATTGAGATTAAAAAAAAAAAACCCCATTTAGCATGCATTAAACAGATCAAATAATATAATTTTGAAATAAAATCATTATACTAAAACCGAAATACTATATAACTAAAATAAGAACTACTTTTAAGTCTTATAGTCAAACTTATATAATTGGAAATTGAAAAGAGCATAGAAAAAGTTAAAAATATCAAAATATTTGAAAGTGACACAGAAGTATATTGAAATCACTTAAGAATATGAACTGAAAGAGCATCTGGGTTGTCAGGTTACCTCTCTCTTTTCATATTTTTTCCAGCGCCATCTTTTGTTGCTTAAAGTTTTAACTTTATTCTCTAAATGTATCGAAAGGAATTCAACATTCACTATTTTTTTAATTCTTTTTTTCCCCATTTCCGTGATTATTGCTACCCTTTCAGCTAATTATTTCATGACTTTAAAGCATTTCATCCCACAGTAAATTATATTCTTCAGCCGATGAGGTGAGTGCAAGTCTTTTTTCCCCCCAGGAAACTTTGATTGACTCATTTGTATTAGTGAATGTAGTAGAAAAAGGACATTGCTTTAGTTTTTCTTAGAAAAATAAAAACAATGTTTTTTGAATGTAAATATGTTTTGAATCTGCATTGTCATACTATGCAGACACTTTATTCATTTCATTTAATAGTTTAAAGGTGACAAGAATTATAAATTAAAAGAACAGATAATAACATAACAGATAATAACATAACATTTTAAACTTTTTTCAAAGTATTCAAAAATTATTAAAAATAAATTTAATTTAAAAATTAGTTCTTTTTCTTTGTTTATAATATTGCAACACACATTTAACCTAATAGTTTTAAAATTGTAAGAATTATAAATTAAAAGAATAAATAACAACATATTAATATCAACCTCCTGTACTTCCTAAAGTGCAGAATAACATAAAATTCATTACAATTTTAAAACAATTGATCTCTTTTAAGCTTTGACTTACTAGATTTTTACTACACGTTAAAAAATAATAAAAATAAAATAAAAATTCTATTTGAAATCTGAAAGGTTAAAAAAGACGGCCAATCAATAAACTTCTTACAGCAACATTTAGGGATTGACATGGTCTATTACTTTAAACATAATAATAATAATACCAACCCTTAAACTACCATCTTTGGAGCATGACAGCAATTTATCTGACATTTGGAAAGCCACACACATTGTAACAGACTGTGTGTGACCCTTTAAAATGAGAGATTGAGATCCATTTCTCCAAACCTTTAAAAACAATTACAGAACAAAATAATGATTATTTCCAATGTGATAAATTAATACAAAAACAATTCAAATTATAGTGGAAGGGACAAAAAGGAAACTTACTTTAATAGTCTTATCCTCTGAGCATGTAAAAAATGTGAGATCAGTTTTAGAATGCAGTATGTAATTAACTTGTTTTAAATGAGAAGGGAATAATGATCTTGAGGTATTAGTAGCTAAATTAATAATCTGCAAGCAAAAACCAATCATTATTTATGAACACAAAAAGGAAAAAAATAATCATTCTGTGTGCAGTGCAAAATACAGGAAAAAATAAACTTTAATAACATTTTATCTAGTTTGATTTTTTAGTTACTTTCAAACGTAATATTTTAAAATTACGTAATTTAAAATGAGGTAAAAACTAATATACCACAAAAATAAAAAATTTTTTTGACCATTATAAAATTAAATAAAAAAAATAAATAAATAATCTAAAAAATTGCACTTTACATAAAGTTAAGTTAGCATAAACAAGTTTTAAAAATGTTTGTAAGTTTTTTGACTTTCCAAAAAGTTCGAAAGATATGGCAGAATAGGCAAGAAGTGAAATTTACATTGAGGGGCTTAAACTTGCCATCTTTCTTCTAACAAAGCTATAGAGACCATATTTTACAGATTGCTGATAAAAGTCTATAGTATTAATCTTTTAAGGGTCAAACATTCAAATGTGCTAAAAAAATGGTAAATTTATTTAGCAAAAGTACATTTTTGAAACTTAAAATAATGCCTATTAATTGTAAATTTTAACTTAAAATAATGTCTTCAGAAATTAGTAAGCATATTTAAGAGTAATTCCTCAAGCTATTAAGATTGTACATTCAAGCAAGCACAAAGTTCAATAATTAGATTAAGAAGCATTTTCTATTTTTATGACCAACTTAAAATTATTATTATTATTTTGGCAATACAGCAGGGTGTATAAAAATCATGATTTTTTTTTAAAAAATCAAAAAAAATCGGATTTTTTTGATTTTAATCGGATTTTTTTGATTTTAATCATGATTTTTTTATAATTTCAATTCTATGGAATATAATCAATTTTGTGTACCATAGATTTAAAGTTGTATTGTATTACTATTGTTACTTATGGTATACATTGGAAATAAACATTACTAACCATTATCAACAAAATATTTCTTAATAATTTAAAAGCAAAAGGTGAAATAAGAAATAAACAATAACAAAGTGATTTCAAACTACAAATCAAGAAAGAAATTGTTTATCAAACAATATGTGATAATTATTAATTCTACATCTACAATATCAAATTATTTAAACAATCATTTAATTAGTTTTNTTCATGTTTAATAATTACTTTCTACAGCTATGCAAGTCTATATTAAGACAGCATTAAATGTTTACTTTAATCTGTGCTTTCAATCTCAAGAATCAAAAGACTTTTAAAATTGTAATTTTCAATATGTTGGAATTTAACACACACCAAGAAAGAAAGTAATTTCGTTAACTAAAATTAATTAATGCAACAATTTATTTAAAATAAATTTTGAAACTAAGAAAAGAAAATAATAAAAGTATCAATAATTTAAAACACTGTTTTTTAACTTCTAAAATCTATATATATATATATATAAATTTGTTTATTAAAATCAGTGTTTTTTTTAAAAAAATCATTTGATTTAAATCATGATTTTAATCAATGATTTTAATCATTTGATTAAAATCATTTACACCCTGCAATACAGAGATGAAAAAAAATTATACTAGACTTGGACTAGAATTATATTTTCCTTGAATCTTCCACTATATTAGATTATAATAATTTGTGGATTTTGAATTTAGTTCTTATATTTTTTTTTCAAATAAAAGTGAATGTTTTCAAGCAGGAATTACTTTACTAATTTTATAATTGATTTCACCCTATTTAACATTAGATAAAAATATGCAAAATATTACAGTAAAGTTAAAAATTAATGGGTCAATAAGTATACCTCTGAATATTAAATAAAGATATCTTGTGCACTTTTAACACAAATTTAAATTTTTAAGATTTTACCTTCAAGTGTCCATTTTTCATCCCATAAACAATTTCTGAGCAATCATAGGATATTGAGCATGTCGAGATATCAGACTCTTCAGGGTCAGACTGGAAAACTACCTCATTTACTTCACTTTTTCTTACCTGAAGAAGAAAATATTTTGAGACTATTCAGAATAATGATTTTCCTCAAGATGCAATCATAATTAGAAATCAACTTTTTTGAAATATGGGTTAACAGTCTGTCATATGATGTAAACTCAGGGTGCGTAGCTAAACTATTCAACAAAAATAAGTATCTTTTAAGCACTCAAAAAATATTTTTAAGAACTTTAAAAAATATCATAATTAGGCTGGGATGGAAAGTTTTTGATAATCGATGGTTTTATCTTGTTTTAACCGTCATGCCAAAAAAAAAAACTTTTCGCAGTTGTCAAAAATTATGAAATTTTGAATCATGTAAAATGAATGGCGTTTTTACATGCTATGGAAAGACTATACGCCGAAATTGAACGGGGTTGAATTAATTATGAAAACGTTGAATAGAACAATGTGAACTGTGTCTCTTTGTATAATTCAACACAAAAATCAACACGGTGAAAGAAAAATCTCATTTTGAAAAAGGGAAAATTAAGCACTTTTTAAAAACACCCAATGAAAAAAGCACCTTTAAGGACTTTTAAAAAACGAAAATCGAAAAGAAGCACCTTTAAGCAGTTTCTAAAAACGCTACGCACCCTGAAACTGATCAACTAATATATCTCAACATCACACTTTTTTCATGGAAACTTAAGTCTAGTACAATTTTGTGGAAAAAATGGTTGTTTTAGAGCAAGTGGAAGCACATAAAAATGGCTGTTTCAAGCACAGCAAAAATCAATTGGTACTTATGATACTTTGCCCTATAACAGTATCAGAACACTATTATGAAAAAAGTTTTACATGGAGAAGGATGAAAGAAATGATTAGCAGTTTCAAACAGGGGGATGAATTGGTTTCATCATGAATTGGTAATATCAATTTTGTAAGTTAAAGCAGATATTGAATATTTAGAAGTTTGAAGCACTGCAATGATAATTTGAACAATATAATGTAAAATGCCAATTTTGAAGCAGGTTGGAGCAACTAAACAGGGTTCCCACTCAATTTTTAATAAAAAATTCAAGGACTTTTCAATGACTTTCAAGGACCTAAAATCAAATTTTTCAAGGACCTATTCAGCATTGTTGTATGCTAAAGTACATGTCAACCAGATTTTACCCTGCCTAGAAATTGTATATTTTTAAATCACAATGCTTATTTGACAACAAAAAAAAATTATTTATTAAATTTATCAGCTAATAATACAAATGGTTGATAGTTAGATAGCTGTTTCAAATCACTTTAAAAAATTCCAAAAAAAAAAAAACTCCAATTGACATAGGATACTAGCTAACATTTAAAACTAGCATCAGCGAAACGTTATGAAAAATTTAATGAAGTGAATTAGAATTAATGAAACTGAATGAATGTATAATGCATATTACATTAGCGTGAATTTTAAAATTTAGTGAATATACCTAATTTTCACTAAGTGTAATTTTTTAATTGCATTTATACGAATCTAGATATACTATATGTGAATCAAAATTATAAGAAAGGTGAAGTCTCAAAGATTGCGTAAATCACATAGAACAGCGTGTGATTTGTACATTAAAATGGAATTGTGGCAAATTTTTTTTAAAATCGGAATAATATGAATAGCAAATGATAGAAAACGCACGAACTAACAAGACATAAATCAAAATGTGAGATACATAAATCACTTTAATGTGAATTCTGTGTGATTAGCTAATAGTTTTCATGTGAATAGTGATCATTATGATGTAAATTGCAATTTGTGATTCGAAATGTTCTTAATATAGAACAGCTATGTGTAATCCTTAAATCATTTTGATGAGAATTGTGGGCAGTAATTCTTAAATTTCTCTTTTATGAATCGCAATGTGATTTGTAAACTACTAGAATGAGAATTGTGAGGCATGATTCTGAAATTACTTAAATGCGCATCACGTTATATATTTCAGAAATAATTTTAATTGAAATCATGATATGTGATTGATAAATCACTTAATGGGAATCATGTGTGATTTATAAAATACATTATTATGAATTCTGATGAGTAATTTGCAAATCGATATGTGATTCCTTAATCACTTTCAGTTAAACCACAATTCGTAGAACCTTGTATATGAATTCCGATCTGTATATCAAGAATTAGTTTAATGTGAATCACGATGCTTATTCATAATCAATGAAACCTGTAGAATCAAATTTTATTCATTAGCAGTAAAACCTAAATGTAAAAATTTGATTATAAACAGGGTATCTGCTACATTTTAGATTTTCAAATTCATGATTTTCCATGACTAATTCCAAGAATTTTTCATGACTTAACGAAGTTACTATCATCTCCAACAAAAATGCAACAATTTTAAAAAAGCATTATAACAACATTATTCGAAATGATAGGTATAATCAAAACTTATACTCTGCATCTTCATATTTATAGATTTTAAATTTAAAAAACAGAGTAAAGAAAGAGTTGAAACAATAAAATAGCAGAAAAAGTACAAAAGCAAATAATTTATTTTCCTGCAGAATTATATTCTAAAGATATTTTTCTTGTTCATCAGAAAGGAAAGAAATACTCCTGATTTTTCTGTTCTATTTCGGAATAAAAAAAATCCTCACTGACTGAATTGCTTCAACTAAAATTTTAAATTGATAAAATTAAAAAAAATTAATAATAAAAATTCTTAAATCACAGAAGAGAGTTTACAAGATTCCCTCTAGAAATGATGTTTTTTCTTTCATTTTTTGAAAGAACACCATAATTTTTAAAGAACATGATAAAATCATTTCATATTCCAATAAAATATGACTGAGTGGTGATTTTGCTAGGAATTCAGATATTTAGAACAGGGTGAAATGGGGGGGGGATTCCATTTTAAAAATTACATTTTTCGGAGACCTAAATCTATGACTTTCCATGATTTTTTCAAAAACATAGTAAAAATCATGATATTTCATGACAAATTTAGTTCAATACTAAAATTCATGACTTTCCATGATTTTTCAAGACTTTTCAGGTGCGCGGATACACTGTACAAAACAGTGGCTTAGAGTCACGGAATACAAATTTTATGAAATTTAATCTATCATTAAAAATAAAATTTTATCAACTAAAAAAATGTCAAAAGATGGTGCAAAGCACATTTTATGGTACAGTGAAACCTCCAGGAAAGACCACCTCTATGTAGCGACCACTTCTATTTACGATCACTTTTGGGAGGCACAAAATTTTTTTCCGCTGACTTTGTATTGCAGAAAACCTTTAGGAGAGACCATTAAAACTTTTCCCAGCGACCGGGCAAACATCTGCACCAAGCGCAGTAAAGGTCAAATAAGGAAACACAAAAGAATAAGATTTAAAAAANGCAAGAAAAATTAGTAGTATTTTAATTTCTAAAAAATCAAGTACTTTTCAAGTACCCTATGGCAGAATTCAAGGACTTTACAGGGCCCTGATTTTTTTAAACCAAATTCAAGGACTTTTAAAGGTTTTTCAAGTACCGTGGGAACCCTGCTAAAGCAACAATAGCATCAATGGGGATATTTACAGCTAATACAAATTTTATTTTGCTTTTAAAAACTTCAACTGCATATTTTAAGACAATAGCAACTTTTTTTTGTATGCACAAGTATTAAACAGATTTAGGGAAAAAGAAAATAGAATCTACTGTATTTTCTTTCACTTTAAACTGCATTATTAAATTACTGATTTAATCACATGTCATTTGATTTGTTTTGAAGTATACCGTTATTTAAAATAAAATAATAAAAATAAACATTAAAGGCAGTAGTAAAGGAGCACCTTGTGTATTGCATACAACATTAAATTACAAAGATAAAATTTTTCAAATTTTTTAAAAAATTATTTTCAATTTTTTTTTAATTTTTATCTTATAAAAAAAGTTTTTTAAATTCTATATAATATTATAAATGTAAAAAATTTTTATTCATATATTTCTATAATTTAATCTAATAATGTTCCCTGTTCTACACACTCTATACTATTGCAGTGTGAACTTTCATATGTTTTGGTAAAGATTTTTTCATGAAATGGTAAAAAAGTAGAATGAAAACATTTTAGTTCAGTAAAATTGCTTTTGATTTCACTGTCACTTAACACCACAGTCATTATCATTGCTACCAAACACATTTGAAATAGTTAATTACAGTGGTTAAAATAATTTTAAATCAAATTTATAAAACCAAAAATAACTTAGTATAAACTTTGCTACTACTGAAAAAAAAAATTCTTTCGTAAAAAAACAAAAAAAAAAAAACAAAGTTGGCTGTTATCCTATATTAAGCAGTAACCAAAATCTGCCAGAACTTTTTTCGCAATTCTTTTTTTTAATATTGTTGTTTTTTAACTCAACTGATTCTATGCTAATGCTAAACAACATTAACAATCTGTTAGAAACTTTTTTTTTTACTTTAGATAATTAAACTTAATTTCAATGTTGCTCAGTAAATAATAATTTGATTAACAGACTATGAGTTTAAAATATGTTTATTTTCATATTTTCATTTATTAATGCCTAACGATGATATGGTTTAAGAATAGCAGGGTTCAATATAAATACTCTTACTTTTTTTAAAATAAAATATACAGAAATGAAATTTAATTACAATCTGTGAAAACTGCAATACTGAAGCTTTATAGCAACATCTCCAATTTTTAAAACTGGCAAAAGTGGGTAGTCCACTAGACGAGCGCTTAGTTATCCAAAGTTAGACAAAATTTAATATTTTTGATCTGATAATGTTTACTACTGTACAATAATTTTAAAAATAAATAAGTGAAATATTGAAAAAATAAAATGGTAACTAACCTCTACACGATTGAAATAATCAGATGAAGCAATAAATATTTCTTCAGCTTTCTTCTGAACACTTAAATTGTTTTCAAAGGCAATTAAAGGTGTATCTCTGATTGTTGAAGTATCATAAATGATATACCGGGTTAAAGATCCAGTCAGCAGCCTAAAATCAACTCCGGAAAATGAAACAGAGACAACCTCATCACAGTGGCCAAGCAAAAAGCCAACAACATTTTGCAAACGGAGATTTATTATTATAACTTGAGCAGATGATGTGCCACAAGCCAACAAGGTGCCATTGGCACATATACAACAGCTAACAATCAAATCATTCCTCTTCCAACCGGCATTAATTTCGACCCTTTCTGATGAAGAAAGATTCCATTTTGATAAGGTATTGTCATGTGCAGATATAAGAAATTCTTGGTCAATGAAACAGAACTGTTGCACGAATATGCCATCATGAGATAAAGCTTTGGTTAAGTGGCCAGTCTCAAAATTATAAAGATTAATAGTATCTCCGACAGTTGCAGCAAACACAGAATCATCTGGGCTAAATGCAACAAACTTGCAACTAGAGTCAGCAACGATTTTATGTTTACGATTCAGGATGTATCCAGCCTCACTAGATAATAATTCCCATACCTAGAAAGAACATATGTATTTAGGTAAATAATTGAGTCCCTTGTAGAAATTAATAAAATATTTCAAGATATGATATGACTTACAAATATCAATCCACCTTCATCACTTGAGATTATGTGAGTGTCATTGTTTGAGAAAGCACAGCAAAGGACTCTGGATTTATGATGCGAAAATGTGTACACTGATTTATCAACAGGAGATTCTATACCATTTTCTTGACTAGGGTTGGATTTTAAGGACGCTCTTTTCTTGCCCTGGAAGCCTAAGAAAATATTTTAAAAAGTAATATCATGTAATTTTACGTGGCAAAATACAAAATTTTAAGTGAATCACTTTAATAGTTCCTCAGAAATTGAATTTTCAAACTGTAGTATTTTTTAGTAGTACAGTAGAGAACCATTTATCCGGTATCCCGATAACCGGGAAAATTTTTGATCGGTTTTCCCGCCATTTTTAACTAGAACGATTATGAAAAAAAAAAGCGGAAATGAACTCATCCTTGAAGCTGAGTAGAGGAAAATGTAAGGAAGGGGAGAATTTTTTTCCCCGTTTACCCAGAGAAACGTCATTTCCTCCGTGACCTTGAAGGCAGGGAAGGGAGGAATGTTTTATTTTCTCCTTTAGGCCGTCAATCAAGCTCAAGGGTGTGGCATGCTGATTTCGTTTTCTGTTTAATTTACGAGGGGGGGGGAATGCATTGCATGCATATCAGTGAACAGAAGATGAAAAAGAAAAATATATTTATCTATTTGACATCGATTAATAAAAATAAAATCTTTTTCTTCTGAATAAATTCAAGTGCGGCATCATTTTTATTGATGTGGAATCACATCTGCTGTAATTAAATATCGAGTTTTTATCAACAAAAAAAATAATAAGAGGAGAATTGTTTATTAATTTAAACATAGGATTATTTTAAGTTGTTTTTCTGATTCCACTACGTTTGATTTTTTTTTTCACAATAAATTTTGCACTCAATAAATTAATTCTTTTTACTCATAAATTTTATCATTAGGTTTTTTTTTTTAAAATTCCGTTGATCTTGCCTAGTTCCGGGTTTCAATATTTATGCTAGTGCTTTTTTTAACTATCGTTTCGGTTCGATAATTTTCAAGTGCTTTTATTTAGATTAATAAGTTTTCCTTTTATTTTATCAATTCCCCCGTATAATTAGGTATGAAATATATCGCGTTATTTAACCTTTGGTTTTGTTTATATTAGTTAATTTAGGAATTGTAATTATTTTTAGAAAATAAATACGAGAATTTTGTATTTTTTAATCTTGTTTTTCTTGTCTAAACTTGCAAATTTTTTTATTCTTTTAAATATTATTATTTTTTCTTTTTAAAGTTAAGAGTACCTTTCTTTTTTCTGTTACTTTATGCATTACACTTTTTCCTTGTAATTCGGGTTCGATAAAACATCGATTAATGACACTTTTTGGTCGATCCAGAAAACCGGGAAATTCAGACATCTGGGATAGCGATGGTTCCGAGCATCCCGGATAATTGGTTCTCTACTGTAGTATTTTTTATAAGATGATTGTTTTAGTAATTTTATTTCAATAATTAAACAAATTAACAGATTGGATGATAAATTGCAATTTTACACATTTTTATTTATAATTATTAAATATGTATAATAATTGTTTACAGTTTTCTAAAAAAAGTAGTGAAGATGTAACTACATTTCAAAAATAGCTTGTAATTACTACAATTAAAGAAAAAATTAGTTGTAGCAGTAGTTAACTATATTTGTAATAATTGCTGTTGTTAAAACTGCAAAAATAATTCCAACCAGTGCAATAAAGTGAATTTGAATATTTTGAATTTCTACAATGCAAATTTACAACTATTATTATAAATTTATAGCATCTGTACCAACTTTGTAAAAACAATAATTAACTTTTAGTCTTTTCAAAATAAAACTAATTAAACAAAATGTAAACAAATGTACTAATTAAACAAAAGGACAAAATCACATTATGACTTTATTTTGATTCATAAAATTTATTCTTTAAAAAAAGAAAAATTATGCATTTAGAGCTTTGTCCATATTTGAAAACTTGCCACTGATATATATATATATAAATGTTATAATTAATATATGTTATAACACACATTAATTATAACAGATATCCATGATATACGTTGTAATTAATGTGTGCCTTCACCAGCTCACTGTTTTGAGGCTCATCATCAACCCTGCGGTATTTGGCAATATTGCTCTGAATGCATAATATTATGTAATAATATATTAGAAATTCGAGTGGTACTAATTGAGCATTGACTACTGACGTTACTTATTTTAAGCATAGAAATCCAATTTATATATAAAAAAAAACAATAGAAACATTTCAAAACCATCAAAATTTGAAAGATATTTTTGACTAGATAACCACAACACAATAAATTTTCTGTTATTTAGCATCAGTACAGCTTTTATTGAACTCTATTTTTAGCAATTCAGAAATTTAAAAAAAAATTTATTTACCTGCAATAGGACTGATGGTAAAGATTTTAACAGTCTTATCATCAGATGCAGTAACTATTTTCTGGTTTTTATGATCAAAAGCACAATAGTTTACAGTACTTGAATGGCCACATAGCTCTTGCACAACCTCAAAAGTATCAGTAGATATTATCTAAAAAAAATTAAATTAAGAAGAATAATTTAAAATTTGATTAGTTTGTTTTCAAAAAATGAGACTGAGATAAGATTGAAAAAAAATAGACCAATTAAATCAATCCATAAAAATCAAATTGAAACTAATGAGAGTTAAATGTCAAAAGTTCATTTTTGAATTAATACATTAATAATAAATAATTGTTCCCATTTGAAAGCATTAAATACTTGATATAAATAGTCATTACGATGATTATTTGAAGACAAAGAAATGTTACTGCCATAAGTTTGTTTAGTTGAAATGTTCCTATAATTAAAAATATTTAAGAACATGTGATACAGCCAGATTAATTTTCCATTGCAGATTATGCTTAATTTCCATCAGTAATTCAAAATTTAAGGTATAGAAAAAATAAGTTCAGATAAACCTATAGTAAATCATGAAGTTTCATATGCTGAAATTTTCTTTCAAAATATGAAAATATTGAACTTTTTAAAAATATTGCTACTTCACATTTGGAAATGAAACTTTATTTAATATTTTGAAGTGTTTAATTTGCAATGAACTGAGAGTTTATCAGGGGTAGGGGTAGTTATGTGATAAGTATTTCTGATAGATGATGCTCTGTTATATTAATTAATTAGGTTCCAATTCAACCACTGTATCGTTAGACAGATAGCAATAATTTGACACATGCAACTTAGAAAGAAAGTTCCATACTATGGATTAAACAAATATGAACAAAATAAATATTTAGACAACAAGATTATCTTAATTAAATTGTAGAATTAGCTTCACTGCTTAATTATAAGTAATCCTGCCATAATTTGTTTGCATTTTCCAAAAAAAAAAAAAAAAAATTTAAATTATGGCAATCAGCAATTGAAACTTTATGGTAACCTTAACTCACTTTTTCTGTACCTTAAATTACTCATGGAAGTGAAAGAGAAATTGACTTGAAGTGTATCTTCTGCAATATAGCATCTTCTTAAGAAAAGATATTGCTTAAATTAATAAAATTTTTAACATGTTAACATGAAGTAACATGTTGCTCTGTTTTGTCATTGCCAAATTTTTTAATTGAAAATAGAACGAAAAATACTAAATTTGAAAACATTATTTGAAACATTATTGCAAATACATAGTTTAAATTCATTATGTTTATTTTATTAGCCTGAATAGCACTTGGTTTTCAAGTAGTACAAAATAAATAAAAAGCATAAAATACAAAACTGTTTAAAGAATAAATTGTTAATTATATCATGACATATTTGTCGATTACAATAAAAGTAAACTGCTAATTACAATGAAAGTAGTATTACTTACAAGAGCTTTGTCTCCAACAACAGCCATGAGGGAAGAATTGGAATTGTAAGTTGTGTGTGACAATTTCTCTACTGGCATGGAACAGAAATGAAATAAGTTCATTTTATTTTCTTCTTTATTACTGAAAGTAAATATTGAAAAAAGAAAAATACTTTAATATTGAAAAAGGATTTGAGAAATAATATCTTAGAGATCTAATCAAAAATAATACAGGAAATTTTTTTATTTTTACTTTCATCATCATCGGAGAGATTTAAACACTAAAGAATTCCTTCTCCGCTCAGATTTGTTTACAAAATTTGGCATGTTAAAACTGTCTAAATATTCTCAACAGTGATAATGAGCAGAAGCAAAGTCCTTTAGTACTTAAGTAAAATATTTATATGCAATATAGATACATATTAAAATATCTTTATCATAGATGATATACAATGTTTAAATCACAACAACAAAATAATATGAAAGTACACCTACTTACCACCAATCATAATAAGATTTGCCTTTTTTCTGTGCTATTATTTTAGCTTTCTGATAAACAGCAGAATTATTTGGTTCAAAAAGAGCTAACTGAACAATGTCACTTTCTATAAAACGTATTTTATCAGCATAGCGATGTACAAATGATTTAAACATCTCAACGTCATTTTTCTGAAAATAAAGAAAAATTCAAATTTCACATCAATGATATTTTAAAGAAATTTATTTGTATAAATAAGCTTATAATATATGATGCTTAATAATAATAATATATAAGGATTGTTTGAAAAAATATTAATTTTTCAAAACTTTTATAAAAGCAAACTTTGAAATTTAAGTGGCTGCCCACTAAAAAAATTACACAATTTAAAAGCCTATACAATTTTATTATTTTAACAAAAATTTAGAATCAGATGAACAAAAACCATATACAGGCGTACATAGCACAGTGCCCCCCCCCCCCGAAAAAATTTCCCATTTGCCAATTTCATATCATTTAATATTACCTTACTAAATAGATAATTTTTGATTTGGGAAGTAAGGGGCAAAGCAAAACAACAGAACTTAAAAAGTATGCTATAGATGAAAAGATTCACATTACAATAATTAACCTAAAATAAAAACTGTGCTCTTTTCTGCAAAAAAAAAAAGTGCTCTTTTTAGTAACTGAATCTATTACTTAGAGTAGGAAAAGGAAAAAATATAAAATAGACTGTATTTAAAAGAAAAGAAAATTCTAAAATAAATAAATGAAAAAGCAAAAACTAGAAATTTTATTGAGAAAAAGTTTCAAGTTAGAGGAAACAAAAATTTCAAATACAGTGGTAATATAAAATCTATATGAAAAACTTTTGATCTAGTGATCAGATCTTTAAAGGGGTGGCCACAAATATGCTATTTAATTAATGCAGATAAGACATGCATACGATATTTAGAGTTACAAATTCAGACCCAAAAATACTTTTAAAATTAGACTTCTCAGGAATTATTCAATCGATTTAGTTAAAATTTCGTGACATTAAATTATACTCTTTAAAATTATGTAAAAATTTGTATACCTCACAATTAAATTTATTTATTTCTTTTTACTGTTATTAAATAAATAAAAATTTGTAAAAACAATTTTTTTTGCATTTAATTATTTTTGGGTAGACGAATTTTTTAATTGTGTGTGAAAATGTTCCGATTCACTCAAAAAGTTATTGAGATATGGGGAAATACATAAAATTAACATTAAGGAGTTCAAACATTTGACTGCTCAACTTAAACAAGTCATTCAGTCCATATTTTCCAGATTGCGGCTAAATGTGATATTTTGAGAATCTAAAATCAAAATAAAAGGTATGTTTATTCAGAGAAAGTACATTTTTGTGTCTGGTTTTGTAACATATAATATCCTCTGCACTAATTAATTAGCATATTTGGGGTCACCCCTGTTATTTAAGTCCTAGTAGTCAATCCCTTCACAATATTATCACCTCTGAGTAAATAGGCGCGTAATATCTAAGATTTAAAAGAGTATATATCTTCTAAATGAGGCATATGAAATGTATCTAGCTATGAAACTTTCAGGTTGCACTAATCAATATTTGTTCTAAGAAATTTAATTTCATAAATAAAATATAATAAATTTTCTCCCAGTTCCTAAACTTTTCCTCCCAGAAAAAGAAAAAATTCAGCTCTTGAAAGTTAGCACAAATAAGAACTCATTTAAATCAGTATGTTTAATTTAGCCCATAAGTTGGTCTTAGCATCTTGAAATATGAATAATCATAGCTTGTAAATTTTAGATAAAAGAAAAGAAATTATATGAATGTTTAACTTTTTTTAAATATTAATATATTTTAAATTGTTATAAACTTTTCGAAAAAAAAAAAAAATACAAACTCACATTTTGAAAGAATTCTCCATAATTTCGAAAATCCAGAAATAAATCAACAGGATCGAATCTACGAATTTTCTGTTCCAGAAAATTCAAGTCAAAATAAACTTTTTCTAGCAAATCATACCTCTTAGCCATATATAAATGATAACCAAGAGTGTAAGGTATGTAGTCTTTATCATCTAACAATGAAAGATCAATTGTATCATCAATTAAGCACTTATTCATTATTTTGTTCACAAATATCTGGTGTCGTTCTATTATCTACAAATGAAAAATAGGTCATTATTACTCAGTACAACACAGATGAATGCATAAAATTAGTATACATATTATTTCAATTTTGGATTTAACAATAAAAACTTAACTCATTAATAAAATGAAATTAACAAAACAATTGAAGTTATTAAATAAATCAGCAATGCTACTAAATATACACTAAACAGTATTTTGGCTGGATACTGACAAATGTCAGTATATTCAGTATCACAATTGTCAGTCAGAATATTCAGTTTTCTGACATTTGATTCTATAAATATACCCCTTTACTAAAAAATTAAAATATACTCAAATACTTGTTTACTAGAACTCTGCTTTTTTATGTTAGCTTAATTACAATACTTTAAACATAACAATATTACTTATGAGCCATTTCCCCCTATTTTCTAAAAATGTTATTTTTTTTTCTTAACAATGTTTGTTCTTAACAAGCTTTTGATGCTTTAATAATATTTGACAACATGATACCTAAAAAAAAAAGAAGAAAAAAAGGTGAGATATGTTTGTTTTATTAGATTGGGAGCAATGATACTTGATCATTTTTTTGCACTTGGCAAGATGTTTTCTTAAAACTTTAAAGTAATAAAAATTATTTGGTTAGTAATTTTAGATTTATAATAGGATAATATAGGTCTGTTTTTAGATTATTTCAGAATTTACTGAAATTTTGTAAAAACTGGCAAAATCCAATGGACGAAAAAATTTCCTTCTTCGAAATAAATGTTTCAAAAATCTAAAACAAGCTAATAATAATAATAATTATAAAAAATGCTGGCAGCACAATTGTCTGGGTATAATCTTGTGAGGGGAAAAAAATCTAGATAAATTCTAGTATGACTGCAATAATTCTCACATACTAATGGCTAAACAAACTATATATTTTACTTTCTTTGAAGGGAAAGAGGATATATAAATAGCTCACACCAATTCATTTGTGAAAACAGGGTGACCACTCAAATTAGGTTTTAAATTTCCCTGATTTTTCCAGGATTTCCAGGTATAAGTTTTAAAATTTCTAGGTAAACATGTTTCTTTCCTTATGAAGTATAGGATGAGTATTTAATCCCCAAGAAACGTGTCATTATTCTAAAGTATTTTATTTAAATTGTTTTCTTTTTAGTATATAATCATGAAAAAATTAGATTTAGATTTATTTTAACAACCTAGCCAGATTTTGCTTTTCCCTTTTCAAAATTTTAATAATTGGGTGCAACATTAATTTAAAAAAAAATTAAGATACATATGGAGAAAATAATATGTTTAGCTTGTAAAATATATTGCTTTTATTTAATGTATAATATTTCAATGTGTTACTTCAATATTAAGTAGTTTTTGCACAAAGTGTACCAAATGGCAAATATAGAATGATCCAAAAAATCTCGGACAAGTATAGTTTAATATATTTTTATTCAGCAAAAGAAGATAATCCCAAGCAATCATACATTAATATCTTTGCATCGATGTCTTATCTTTGCTTTGCTATTCTGTTTTACATTCACTAACATAGAGCTATTTCAATGTATTTGTGTTTTCTCCATATCTATCCTCTTTGCAAAATTCATTGATCATATTTTCTTTAAACCAATATCAAAAGTCAAATGTGTAAATAATGTTGCTTGTTTGAAATAGCACTGCTATTTACAGAGATATTAAGTATTTAAAAAGGAATGTCGCAAATGTAAAACTGTCAAATTTTTTGTTGTGTATTCCATTAAAAAAAGTATATAAAATTCTTCGAATTTCATTCTTTCTTTTTAGTTGAAATCAAAATATTTTAAAATTCTAATCTATCCGCATTCTTATTTTAGTTTAGATTTGTTAATTGTTTTTCAACTAGAGACCTGTACACGTTGAGTGCAGAACGAAAACAAAAGAATATAATTTAATGTTAGCAATATATAGTTGAAGCTTAAAAGAGCCTTATTTTTAACTAATATATGTTTGAAAAGGACAAAAGGAAATTAAAAAAATGTGCGATTGATTGGCTTTATGAAGATAAAACAATTCAACAATTTCATTGGATGGGAGTACAAAATCTTCCAGAAAAATTGCTATAAAATTATCACCAAAAATGTTTTGGAGAACTTTATAAAATTAGAATTACTAAAACTTTTTAAACCATTTTGCCAAAAGAAAAAAATGCCTACAATACATCGTAACTAACTTAACGATAAATAGATTCGGTCCACAAAGAAGACAAAAAAGAAAATCCTCTGCTCTTACAGGCAGGAGCAAATATCCCAACCCCTTCTTTCACCCCACCACATTCTTCACCTTTCCCAAACTGCATAATCTCAAAGAAGTAATAGTCTCCATGGAAGAGTTTCATGTGGTGTTTTTATCTAGTTTAACAGAGTTATACCGGAGCAAATTTTGATGTCAGAGTATTGCTAATTTGGAGATATTTCGACCTTTTGGTGATAAATTTCTGTCTAGGAAAAGTAGTTATAATGGATGGTAAAATAGTAAAATTAAGAAAATCGGGAAAAAATAGCTCAGTTTTTCTTTAAAATTCTCCGATTTTTCCAGGTTTTATCAAAAAAAATTCCCTGATAATTCTAGGTATTCAAGGTTTTCCAGATGGGTGACACTTCTGGAAAATTAGCAAAGACGATTAAAAGCATTTTTAATCATATAGCATTTAATAATAAAAAAGCATAAAGCATTTCTCTCATATTCAGTTTACTCCTTCTAATCGCCGAGTTTGGCCAAGGAGGAGAAAAGCATCCCAATAAAAAAGTTAGCATAGTATGCAAAACACAATTTTCTTTATAACGAAGATAATTTGCAATATGAATATAAAATAGCATAGATATGAATAACTTATTTACAATTCAACAAAGCAGATAAATTGTTCATAATAACCTTCACAAATTTGCTTGTAAATTTTTATGGGCTTGTATTCAAATTAATTTGATTGCAAATTTAAAAAAATTTTTTTTAATAGTGCCTCATTAATACTTGGTTTTTTTTAATATGTTCTTTGATATAATCTTTCTGCACTTGTTACATTTATTAACCAAACTTTTATAATCACTAACAAAGCGGTGTAAAAAAAAAAGACTTAGTCCTATATTCTTACATTTATAAAGGTCAGATTTCCCATGATCATTAATAAAAAAAAAATAAAAACTAGATATAAAAAGCTAAAGTATGTAGAATTTTTTGCGATTCGGAATTTGCCAATTTTCCTGGATTCAGGAGAGTCAAGCGTTTGCTGTAATTGCAATGCCTTAAACACAAAAATGCCAGCTGCAATGCAATTATACATTTTTTTAAAAATAAGAAAATAGACTTCTCTAAAAATAAGAAAATAGAAAGAATTTATTAAAACTTTTAACACTAGACACTTACCTCTTCTTTTGTGCACATGTCCACTAAGACCTCAAGACAAATGCTCTGGAGTTTGTAGGAACACTCACCATTTTCTCCCTTTTCAATCTGAACGAGAGACTTGCAATATAATTCTTGCATAAAATCTTGAATCTCAAATGGACTCATACAGCCTTCCCAAAGAAGAGTAAGAACCTTAAATAAATAGAATTCACTTTAGTGTATGGCTTATGAAATTTATTTTAAAATACAGTCAAAACTCACTATAACAAACTTGCAATATTGTGAACTTTTTCAAATGTCGCTTCTGAACTACCATCTAACTAATGTTATTTTATATACTTATAGTGGACAGTTGAAAAATTGGTAGTTCTTTCATACTGGACCTCAGATTTGCGTTACTTCCTCAGGGCTATTTTATTTTTTTTTAAAAATTCCTCTAACTTTAGATTTGCAGTAGTTGTGATTGCAAATGATGGAATTTCTTCACAATAAGACACATCAGGTCAAATCTAATTATTGCATGATCATCGCTCATAATTGCAAACTTATAAACACTGGTATCAGTAAAACTTTTTATGAAGAATTTAACAAAGCATAATAAAATAAATTGAAAAGTAACACTACATTACAAATAAGTTATAAATACATTATGTGATTGTTATGTTATTAAAATAAGAAGCAAATTATTTTAAATTTGTTTAGTTAAATTTTAGCTACGTTCAGTTATGTAGAAAATTTACAGAATTATCAAAAAGCATCTGCATCATTTCAATTTTAGTGACACAATATTTTTTATAAAATTTTATTTAGCACATAATAAAATCTGCTTTACTAACAATATTTAGCAAATAACAACGACTAACCAAACTTACCGAACTATACAATTTTTTGACTTATTACTATTTCTGAATTGTACTTAAAATCAAGTTGTAGTCAATAAAAAGTTACTAATTTCTTCCATAGAATGTAAAAATTAACTTTTTTTTAAAAAATATTTAATTTATATTTAACCAGTTAAAAATCTATAAATAAATTATGAACTATCGTAATCACTATTTCCAACAATATATTTGTCATACACTAAAAAGTAATTTCGTCAAGAATTTAGATATATTTAACGATCATCTATAGTGGACTTATTGCTGAATCTGCAGACAGTTCCCTATATTTGGGTTCGACTTTACTATTTTCAGAGAATTACTCAACACAAAGTTAAATAAGATTAAATAAAATTAATTTACTTTTAAGTAAGACAGAAAATAAAGTTTAAAATTTATTACAAAATAATACATGTATCCTGCTAAAGAAGTTGAAGCTACAAAAATATTTAACAACAAATAACCTTTATTTTTTTTTGTTAAAAAAATTAAAACAGTAAAAAAACTCACTTCAATAAAAATTTACTTATTTATGCAAAAATAATATAAATTTAAAACAATATAAAATGAAATTTTCTTATCTTTATTACTACTCAGAAAATATTTATTTGATATTTCAAAAAGAGATAAGTTACATTTTTTAAGAAATTTAAATTATCATCAAGTTTTGTGCTCTTTCAACTAAGAGCATGGCAGATATAGCTAATAATTTAGTCTAAAATCTTTAGTTTAGACAAGAAAAAAAAATCATGCAAAAAAGTTTTAATTACAAACTTTGTTACTTCATTTAAAATTATAACAATAATAATAAATAAATAAATGAACAAATTTAAAAAAAAAAACAACATAAATAGTGCAAAGTGCTAGCAAGGTTTTTGCCTTCTTGGTATAATCATGTAAAATCTATGGATGAAGTTTAGATAGATCAGAAAGATTTTGACAAAACAGTAAAACCCTTGATTTTTACTATTCTGTCAAAATCTTTCTGTACAAAACTCTGCAGTCATAGCTAGATTTTGCAGAAATTTTATTTCAGTAAAACTAAGAAAAAATTGAAAAACTTATATTGGATCGCATTAGATCCAAGTGCTATTTTAACTATTTTCAAATTCATAGGTTTTGGTGCACTTTTAACACCTCTCCAACGTCAAATCAAAAACTAATTTTGACCTTCCAAAATCTTAACACGCAATTTTTATTGTAGGCAAAAACAAAACAAAAGTGAATACAAATGAGAACTTGATAGGAGTTTTTTCACAGGTGAAAAATTTTCACCAATCAGGTTCTCATTTGCGTGCGAAAAATTCGCATGCAAATTTTTCGCATTCAGTGAGAAATTTTTTTTACTTACTGTATGAGGAACAGAGAAATCTCTGTAAAATATTGCAAAATCTAAGAAATATTTCTTTAGATCTGAATAAGATTTTTCAAGCTCATTTATGCAAAAGCTAATCAAATTTTTCTTTTCCGCCCACTCATCTCTAGAGATACGCCTCTTACGAACAGCTTTGTTGACACTCTCAGCAAGTTTCTCATTCAGATTCATCCATCTTGCCTCATCATTGAAATCTCGCATCACATTTCCAATCAGACTAGCAACCATTGGTGATCCTAAAAGGTTAAAATTTCTGTTTCTTTAAATCAAATTTTGTGATTTTTTTCACAAATAAAAGATTTTTTTCAAGCAGTCAGAACACTCATAAATAAAAATTCCCTGACTTTTGCATGATTATTTTTTGAATGATTTTGTCAAATTTTCCTGATTTTCATAAGCAATAGCATAAATTTCAGGCATGCCCGATTTTTAAACATTGAATTCTTGAATAAACTAGCCAGGTTTGGCAGGTTTTTGACATGTGACAGTTTTTGACAGTTTAAACCATGGTTTAATCCATCATGTCAAAAACCTCACTGTCAAAAATGTCGAAAACCTATATTCATATGTGAAATTTAATTAATAAAATTTATATATTTTTTTTATAAAGGATAGTGTTTCTAAATATGTTCTAGAAAAAATAAATTTAAAATTTTGAAGAAACACTTATATTTTGAATAGTAACCAAAATCTTGTACTTTTGAAAGCTCACATCTTTTGTAATATTATGTATTCATTTTCATGTGTTATTGAAAATCTGCAGTGATATTATTAAGAAATTTATTTATAACCAAATTTAGTGTATAGTATAGATTATACTAAAAATTAGACATTTTTAAAGATAAACATTAGCAGTTTTGTACATTAGACATCTTTTAAAGAAAAATCTTTTTAATATTCTTTTAAATCTTCTTAATAATCTTTTTAACATAAGACAATACAAATTTAAGTGCTTTCTGTTAAATACACAGAGTAGTTAGTGTCGATTTACAGTATATTCAGCCTATTCATTTACTATGCTGAAAATTTAGTTTATCCAAATACTTGTGAATTTCATTTTGCTGAATACTATATAGTTTTGTTGAATATCTAAATATTCAGCTGTTGAATAATTACTTCTTGCTTTCAAGATATGCATTATTTGTATTCTTAATACAAGTGGAGAAAAAAAAATTAAGAGATAAAAATTGTTTTAAAATGATAAGTGTAATAATTATAAATAAATATAATAAACAATATGAATTATATTTATCATTATTCACAAATATAACTACTTTTAAATTCAAATTAACATACTGGATAATAAAGATATTCGGTATAACATTAAAAAAAATTTTTTATACACTTGTATCTTATATCAAGTTTGTATTTATACAACATAACTTGTAAGTTCCTTATAAATATTAGTTATATGTTCCTTATATGTCAAAAATGCATAGTAATAAACTTTTAATTTTCTTAAGTATCAAAAAAAAAAATTTTTTTTTCAAAATATAAATATTTAAAAAAATTTTGTGCAAAATTTTTCTGCACATGCATTTGAATATAAATTTCTGAGATTTTAAATCTGTTATTTTACCTTAATTTTAATTAAAAAATATTTTAAAACCTGCTGATTACCTATAGTATAATTAAATTTCAATATAATGCATGGCAACTGTTGGTAGTTTTGAAGTTTATATATTTTCTTGGCAAACTTCAGTTTTTGACATTTTTGACGGTTTAAACCAGTATTATACCCTTGTCATGTCAAAAACCACTTTTTGACGTCAAAAACCCAACCCTGAAACTAGCCTATGTGTTTAAAATGGAACTGAAAATATTTTGAAATATTATTTACTAACAAAACTAAATTTAAGGTCCTGCTCATAAACTTTAGGAAGTTAAATAAATTGTAATTGAAAGGTATTTGTGTTACATTTAACATCATAGAAAATATTCTTTCACTTTCGTCCATCTAGGTAGTCCTAGACTCTTTTACTTGTAAAAATTTTTTCTTCAAGAATTACTTTTCTTCCCATTTTTTTACACCAAAAATTTTTTAAGCAATTAATTTTTTTACATTAAAAATTTGGGTAGCAACATTTTTTAATTAGGCCAAAAATTCCCACAATCCTGCCTGAATTTTCCCCAAACCTCATTCGCGCAATTGGAAATATCCTGCAGTCCTGAAAGAATCTATAATCATTTACTACTTTTTACAGATATACAATTGAGCTTTAATCCATTGTTCCAGCATTTTTTGTTTTCCCGAATGCATCACCTCATTTTAAAGGTTCCACCGAAAATGCTATTCTTAAAATTCTATTCTAATGCTATTCTATTACCCGATTACATTATTTTTTAAAACTAGCAGATTCTCATGTCTATTAAGAAATTCTATATATTTTTTTTAAAAATTCGATTGAGAAGAAGAAAAAAAATTCCAGATGTCTTATTATGTTCGATATTATTAAATTGTTGAAATTTGTGATGCTATCAACCCTAAGAAATTATTGAAGCTAAGCAATGATATTGATAAAGGTTTTGAAGCCTTTGAAACAATGAGGAGCTCTACTTTCTGTATTCAGACAAATTTAATACAGAAAATTAATAACAATCTGTTATGCCGAAAATTTATTGTTCGTGCTGACAGAAAAATTGAGATTTGTGCCGTGTCTTTTATTTTTTAAAACTCAACATTATTCTTATCAACATTATTCTTATTATGCACTAAGTAAAAATCCAATCATCAATTGCTAAAGTAATTGAAATCATTGTGTAAAGTAATTGAAGCAAACACAGAACCAACAGCAAATTTGAAAAAAAAAAAATAGTAATTGCTTGGAGAGCAAATAGTTAAAAATTTGCTGAAAAAGATAAGATAAAATAAATAAATAATAAAATAAATCAGAATAGTAATAATAATTTTAAAAGAAAACAATATTTAAAAATCATGAGTTCAGTAATTTCATCATAAACTAGATTTTTAAATACACTATAAAGACAAAAATAAAAAGTTATTATTAAAAACTTTAAATACGATAAATACTAACCATTACATTTTATACAAATTTCATCAACTACATCAGGCAGCTCTTCAGGTTTGCATTTGACATGAAGTGAAAATAATTCTTTGATTTCAGTTTCTACAAAATCATCCAGACAATTTATGTACGTAACATATGAAGAAACATCATCTACAACACCTTTATAAATTGTAGTCACTAAAATAGGACAGCCCACATCTAATGCCTTAATAATTCTGGAACATCTAACATCATCCAGAATTAGAAGAATTTTGGGGAGTTTTGATATTTTCCTCCTTAAATCTAAGGTCATGTTGAACAAACTCTCATTAGCCAGATGCTCATTTCCATAAGAATCACTTAGTTTAATATGAGGTTCTGCATCTAAAAACTTGTACATTTTCTTAACTTTAAGTTTAACTTCGTCTTCACTATCAAGATGACCAACTTGAATCCAAAAAATACCATCAGGAAACTCGTTTTCTAACAACTCATTGTTCCTTAGAGCTTCAGCTGCTAAAACGGTTTTTCCAGATCCAATAGGGCCAAACATAACAACCCAATGACGATTTTCACTTTGCTTCGCTTTTATAACTGCTTGCTTTAATTCTGTGCGAACTCTTTCAACTTTCTTTTCACGTGAAAGGTAATAGTTAACTTGAAATGGCACGCCTCCGTTTGCTAACCTTTCATTTAGGTTATTAGTTAGCTGGTTAAAGTGCACTTCTAATCTTTCTGCCAACCATGGGTATGGTTCACATCCCTCTTCATCCTTTTTCAGTACTTTTATAAATTTGTGTATGGCATCAGATGTTTTTTTAACTAAAAATTCAAAAAGTTTTTCAACTTGTGCAGTTATTTTATCCTGGAATATAATGTAAAATATTGAATTAATACAAGGCAAAAAAATGTATTTTTCAAAAAAAGATACAACTCAGATGCAAATGACATGACATAATTTGACATGAAGTGACATGAGTAGAAGCCATTTAGCTCATTAAAATATAGGTTTCCTGGTGAAAGCTTATAAAAAGACATTTTTTTAAGTGTTCCTTGCATCATTACGATTTGGGTAATTTTTTTCAGGAAAATAAAAACTATTTTTGACGGATGAATATGAGAAAAATGATGTAGTATTTCTCAGAATATTTAACAGCTCATATAAGTTTAAGAATTATTAATGGTTAAACATGTAATGAAATATACCATGCAGACCACCCAGAAATATACAGCTACAGAGTTGAAATTCGATGTACTAAAAGAACTATTTTTATTGATAAATTCAACATTCTTTTTTTCTTTTTTTTAAAATTACAATTTGTTCAAAAAAGTTTGATTTTTTTTTTTTTTTTTTANTCCAATTGTGGGTTTTTTTTTTTTTTTTTTTTTTTTTAATCTTGGCAAACTTTTTCTCACTTTTTACTTGAACAATTTATTTTTTGTTGCAAGAATAGGAAGATAACTTAATTATCCTTCAAGATTTTTATTCTAAAAGAGTGCTTGTTAGTTAAACTTTAAAAGAAAAAAAAAAAGAAAAAACAGACTGCCAAAAATTACCATATCCAAAGTTTAACAAATCAAAGATTTTGCAACTGGAACACATTACAAAACAAGAAACGAACATATTAAATAACCAAATCAACATATTATCCCTTTATTGACAGTGTTTGCCCTGAGGGACGGTTGTTTATTATTTCATATCAATCCAAATATGATTTAGGTGAACTTGGATCAGGATTAATTTGGAGCCTTACTTTTGATAAGAATTACTGTAAACAGTGAAACTTCTGAGGAGTGACCACTCTTAGTTCCACAACAAAATGGTCAATGATGGAGGTTTGTCATTCTTATGGGTTACCTTCATTCATTTCAAAATGTTATCGAAGGTACATGTTTTTTTGCAAAAAATTGTAACTTTACCCAGTGCTAATTTCTTGGTGCAGAAACGCCACTTGTGTTTGCATCATAAAAACCAGAAAGATGAATAAAACTTAGCATCAATAAAAATGACCTTCACTGATAAAATTATATGTAAAACAATATTTCCAATTATGAATTATAGAACTATTTTAAATAAATAAACAATTATGTTTTTTGTTTAAGATCCATAAAAATTAGATAGCTTTAAAAAACGAGAAGAGGTTTATTTGTTTAAAAAGATTAATTTTTTCTAAAATAACTTTATTTCCTAATTTAACTTTAAACTCTAAAACTAAATCATTGATCGCATAGTCTTAATACACTCTAACTGCAACATGAGGTGGTCAATCTACTTCAGAGATCATTTAAAAGAATTCTCTAAATAAGAGCCACTCACAAATATTTTAAATACATTTAAATCTACTTATTCTTTTTGATAATATCTTTTGTTTTGATATTTTTTCGTGTTTCTTTATTTGACCTTTTCCTCATTTAATGTAGAGACTTGCCCAGTCACTGCACTGGGAGAAGTTTTGATGGTCTCTCCTAAAGGTTTTCTACAACATGAAGTCTAAGGAAAAAATTTTGTGTCTCTCAAAAGTGGTCGCAAATAGAAGAGGTCGCTACACAGAGGTGGAGGTCTTTAATGGAGGTTTCACTGTATATTGCATCCTCAAACAGCTTGCTTTTAAGACAAAGCATCAAAGACAAATATTCTAAGAAATAATTAAATATTTTAAAAAAGAATGGTAAAAACTGCAGCATCTGAGCATTGATCTCTTTTTATAAGCTTATTCCGGCTTTTAAATGTCGGCCAACAGCACTTCTGAAATTTATTTGTAATTGCAAAATTAGCAAGAAAAATTTACTAATCAACTCCTTTCATTAACAGGGATCAAAAAGATGTTAAAGTAGACAAATAAGAATAGTATAGAAGAAAAAAAAATTAAGAGTGATGTTTAACATGAATATTCAAAAAGTAGTCCAAGATAAGTTCTCTGTTGATAAACAATTGTATTCTTTCTAAGCTCAATTTAAAATTACAAAAAAATAAGTAGACAAATGCTAATGAGTCATAGGTAACATTCGAATAAATGTTGTTGAGCAATAAAATCTCTGTTTTGCAACAAGAAACAAAGATAATTATTAAGAATTTATGTCTTATTTCTAGTAAACAAAGATGATTGAGACACAATTATGAGGATTGGATAGTAATGAGAGTCTCATCACCAGAATAAAATTATAATAAAACAGAGCCTGTTATCAATAAAATCTCTGTTTTGCAACGAGAAACAAAGATAATTATTAAGAATTTATGTCTTATTTCTAGTAAACAAAGATGATTGTGACACAATTATGAGGATTGGATAGTAATGAGAGTCTCATTACCAAAATAAAATTATAATGAAACAGAGCCTGTTATCAATAAAATCTCTGTTTTGCAACGAGAAACAAAGATAATTATTAAGAATTTATGTCTTATATCTAGTAAATAAAGATGATTGTGCCACAATTATGAGGATTGGATAGTAATGACAGTTTCATTACCAGAATGAAATTAAAATAAAACAGAGCCTGTGATAGTGGTGAAAATTAAATTTTTGTTACAGCACATATATTAAAAAATAAATAAATAAATAACAGATTTATAAGTTCAAATGAAATATAACTTTTCTCATTAGTCAAGGATGTCATTATACTTACGGCATTCATTATTTCTTTACTCTCTTCATAAGTTATTATTTTATTGCTCAAAAGCGATGACATAATATATTTTGGTCTAAGGTCATCCAGAAATGCCTGCTTCTCTGCAAGCAATTTGATGGCTGAGAAGCCTTGCATGATTATTAAGGTCACTTACTATCTGAAATAAGTACAAGAATATATCATAATGAATATGCATATGACTAAACAAATTAGTTCTTAATTCAGAATTATTTACATTCAAACTATAGATACATTAAAAAAAAAAGCAAATTTATTTACTGAGTTTAATTTATTCATTTAATTTTGCCTATAATGTATTTCATTACAAAGCTCAAGACAAAAAAAAAGTTTCTGAGAAAAATTGTTTTGTACAAATATTTTTTTTATTTTATAATTGTCGTTAAACAGCCAACCCAATTTTGAGTTTGTTGCCAATGTTCAACTCATTTGCCTTGTAATTTTGAACAAAATTCAGAACTGCTGTATCAAGTATTGAGAGAAAATTTCCTTTGTGGAGGACTTCTTGATGGAACTAAGCTACATTTGTGTTGTATAGAGAGGAAAATTATTTATATAATGAACTACTCAATGGCCAAATATTAAAAAACATTTGGTCAGCTAAATAGTCTTCAATTTGGCTGAATATGATTATCCAGACAAAATCAATGCTAAGTCAACTTACTAAAGCAGATAATATAATAAATAGGTAAAATTAGACACCTTTCTTAATTCTTATCAGTTTCTTAAAAATAATCTATCTTCACTATTACTGCAAGAAATTTTGTGAACCTTGCTTAAATATTCATGAAAATACGGACATTTTTATAAAAGAAAACTACCTTTTTCCATAGCATTTTATTACGGTAAATTAGACGAACTTTTAGTGTAATTTTTAATTAATAACCAAAATGTCATTTTTTAAAAAAAAAATATTAAAAATTGTGGTCCAGACATTTTGTGAAAGGTCTAGTTTTTGCAAAATTGAGAAAAAACTATTCATAATTTGAGAATATAAAATAAGCGTTAAGTAACATTCTTTCTACCAGGATCCTGCTTTTGTGAAAATAAGGTCCAGTTATAGCAAAAATTGCTAAAAATCTTTTTAAGAAGTTTTTAAATTGTAAATAGATACAAGATTCTGCTCAGCAATTGCTGCTACTAAACTAGAGATACAACACACAAATATTTGGTATTTAGCCTATACTGCTCAACACACAATATTCATTTCGGATGAATAATCGAAATAAAATCACTCACATTTTTAATTAATTTCAATTGACATATTTTAAATAACACAACTTAGTAATGCATCACTTTTTAAGTGTTACGCATTAAGAAAACTTAAACAATTCTTAAATTTATAATATTTTATTTAAAAAATTACCAGAAATGAATTTTTATTTGCATAATATTCTATTAATTAATTTTATGAATAAATATAAATTGATCCATTATTTATTTACAAAAAAAATGATTTAATATTAATAAGAATGTGCACACGATGTTTGCAAAAGTAGAAATATTTTCTTAGAATACTACATTTGGAATTTAAACTAAGGGAAACTTAACTAAATCAATTGACAAAACAATTATGAAGATAAACAAACTTGTGATGGTCAGATTAAAAAATAAATTATTTTGTGAAGGGTCCGTTTTTATGTTGTAGTTCATTTACGTCGCACTAGAGCTGCACAATGGGCTATTGGTGATGGTCTGGGAAACATCCCTGAGGATGCTCCGAAGACATGCCATCAATGCCACCCCACCGCGGTAGCCCGATGACCTGCACGCGAAGTCGAACACTTTACGGTAGAACAGTTTAACGAGGATCAATACCGCACACCCTCGGTCCCTACGCAGACTGATCCAAGTGGTCACCCACCCGCACACTGACCACAGCCAATGATGCTTGACTTCGGTGATCTGCTGGAAACCGTGTCTTAACGATCAGTCCACTGCGGGACAATTATCAATTATGAAATGATAATTTGTGAAGGGTCCGTTAACGGACCCAAATTTCTTCTAAACAGACTCCTGCTTTCATACTTAGTATAAGTGAATGATGTTAAAAAAAAAAGTTTTTTTTTTTCATAATTTTTAATTGGGTTCAACAATAAATTACAAATGAAAATGAGTGTTTTAGAACATCATATGCCAAGAAAAATTGAAACAAGCTTGTTACTAGTATAAATTACTTTGATTACATGTAATTACAGCATAAAATTTCGTAAACCTCGCTTTAATATTCATTGAAATATGAACATTTTTAAAAGAAAAAAATAATATTTTTTAAAAACATTTTCTTACTTTGACTGTAGAAATTTTAAATAAAATTAGAAAAAATATTTATGAGTAATTTTTAATTAATAACCAAAACGTTTTATTTCCTTATACCATAATATTTTGTTGTACGAACAATCATTACAGTGTATCATCATTTGCCATAAAATTTTATTTTGTAATACAAAATTAAATTTGGGGAAAACCTCTTACCATTCATAGCTCTTTTTCAAAATATTTAAATTAGACTTTTTTCATAAGTTACCATATACAATACAAAACGAAATTATTAAAAAAAATTTTTAATGTTTTCCATGTATGTGCAGTTTATTTTAAATGCTCATATCATGCTTGCACAATTTTTAACATGTTTCTTTCAAAGTTTTAAATTATATGTTTATTATTAATTAAAAATAACTCTAAAAGTTTTATTCAATTCTATTGAATATTTCAACTATTATAGTAAAAAACGTAAGGCAAACAATTTAGTTATTTTTATTAAAATGTCCACATTTTCATGAATATTTACGCTAAATTTACGAGATTTTGTGCAGTAACGGCATATAAAAACACAAAGTAATTGATACAAGTTACAAGATTATTACTATTTTTGTCGGTATAGAGTTCAAAAATATAATTTTCGTTTGGAATTTATTGCAAATTCCTCAAATCTTTAAACTTTATTGAAACTTCAACGAATGAGAAATTGCATGACCTGAATACATCTAAAATTGTAAAATAATTATTGAAGTATTTTTTGAGAAATATGAAAAAAATACCAAAAACTGAAAGTATCTCTTCTATTATTGTACAGTAGTATACATAAAGCGAAACAGCTCATTCTTTTTTACAATCTGATATATATATATATATTAATCAATATAAGATAACATAACCAAGCGAACGTAATAAGCTAACAAGTTTTCTTAAGACAAAGGGATATTTATTGTAATTGTTACATCTTCATTTTGTCATACCTGAGAAAATCGAAATAATAGCTTTTTGAAAGTCTAACAGATCTAAATATATAACTTCAGTCAGGATCTAGAATTCAGCCAATTTTAAAGTAACATTTTTTAAAACAAGTTTAGAAATTCCATAGCATTCAAAAACAAGAGTGATTAGCGATATGAATAGCTAATTCAAAATATGACACACTCGATAACCCTACAAATCTACACACTACGGCGCAAGACGGGGAGAGGGGGCCAGAGTAAACAAACAAAATCTACTTAATGCCATCAATATTTACGTAATATATACATGTAATGGCTACGGTGGCCGAGCGATTTGAATGGAAAAAAAACGACTAAATCTTTGAAAAAATTAAAATAAAAACAACGTAAAATTTCACACGTGTTCTTGACCACAACAAAGCAAGCCCACAGAGAATTTTCAGGGATCCTTCGGAATGTTTTCACTGCCGGGAATTTCTTCGCAGCATAAAAATCGTCTCCAGCGAGAATGGTCCTTTATCTGCCGCTGCGAGGGATCTCCCCAAGTCTGGTGGGTGTTAGAATATAGGAAGGTAAAAACAGAACATTCTTCTTTTCAATTAAGTTAGTGAAGTTATCTCTTTTTAATTTTAATCACTCTTTTCAGTGAAATTTTCATTTGAATTTTACAGCAGAAAATGTGATTCTTCGCACATACAAAATTTCAACGTCGCTTAGCTGTTATTTATGTGAAGGCTACGTTTCCAAATATAAAAGCCAATGGATTTTTTAATGTTAAGACAACTGATGAAATTTCATTATTTTGAGGAAAACGATTCTTTAAAAATGGGGTGGATCTGGCGTGTGAACCTCTCAATCACAAAATGCGGCGATAATGAAGCTTGAATTTGGCATCTTACTAGTTTAATGTTTAACGTGAAACAAACATATATAATATTTCAACATTCACCACAGACACACACGCGCACACGCGCGCACACACACACACACACACACACACACACACACACACACACACACATATATATATATATATGCATAATTTTTTTTAATGCCGGGCACTTGGGACTAAGACCCATTGCTCTCAGGAATGCCAAAACTGCTTCTCTCTTCTCGTTACCCAGTGGGCACCTGTGGCGAAGCCACGGCGGTGGAGCAGCGTCGCCCACGTCACACAACCACAAACCCGTTTATAGGGCGGGTCAAATTCGCACAATCATACACACAAAGGAGAAAGGACATAAAACACAGAGAGTGAGAGAAAGAAATATCCATGCCCTGAGCAGAATTCGAACCCGTGGCCATCGGCTCCGCAGTCAGGCCGCTAACCACTCGGCCATCTGGTCAGCTATATGCATAATAAATTAATTAATTAAACCCAGATTTCCTCTACTTTTTCGTTTATTTTTAGGAATAGGCTTAATTTAAAAAAAAAGAAAGTTCCTAAGTTGCAAATTTTCTGTTTTATTTATTAATTTTTAATTTAAAGCCAATGTTTACGGAAATGAAAGATAACATTGTATATAGGTTAAAATCTTTTTTTCATTTACCTACATTTTACACAATATAATTTAAATCATATTTTATTAATTTTTTTTTGTTGGTTACATTCAGAAATGATTACGCGCAGTATTTATTCAATTTATAAATAAACAGTTTTAAGAAACAAAGATTTATAATTTTTTTCAATTCAAATGATATATTTTTCAATAATAATTATTTCTTCGATTTTTCCCTTAAAATAACGCAAAGGCGCAGCCGCTGCCATTGTTTTGAGTGTTAAACTTAACGCTACATTTTATTTTGCTACGTTTAAAAGCAAGACTTGGGAATTTGAAATTGCGAAGGTGCATCAAAAAATTTACAGATATCTATATGCATACGACACACAATAAACTATAACTATGTCCATATAATAAAAGACATATCTATACATATACCACATGGAATCATTGAAGAAAATTTAAGTGAGACGTAAATAAAGTACCTACCAGAAAAAAAAATCTGTTGCGCAAAAGCCTTGAGTTATTCTCGATTTGGTCGTATGTGCAATGTGTACAAAGCTCCTACCGATCTCACAATTTGAATTACTTAAATACTTTTTATTATATTTAGCATATTAGTTAAATAATCTAAATTGTTTAAAATCAAGTTTTGTTTTCAGGATTTGTTTTAGTTAATTTTTTTTAGTGTAGTAGTGTTGTAAGATACGGTTAAATAGCAACACTAGTACCACAAAGAAAAATGTGAAACAAAAATTGAAGCATGGAAGAATTTATATATATATATATATATATATCTATNTATATATATATATATAGTACTAAATTCTTCCATGCTTCAATTTTGAGAAGAAAAACATTACTTAACTTGAATTCCCTTCTTTCTGTCTTTATTTCTTTTATCCATTGCAGCTTCATGCTAACAGCATTTCCCTGAATCCTCAGTATTTGTATTTTAACCTAGCAGGACGCGCAGAGGTCTATATGGACCCCAGATGATTTTGTTAGGTACAAATCTGAGGATTAGAAGTCTTTCTCGGACTCACTTTCGGTGGCCAGTTGATCATCCCAAGCTCACCGCTTCACAATACCTCATAGTCGTCCACCTACATGAATTCCACATTCTTCTGTTAAATGGTACCTCAGCCGTAGTCGGCTATGTCGCCCCAAACGCATGGTGGTAAGTCGTTGATTAGATTTTTTAACATAATTGCCAATTAGTCTAATTACCCCTACTCAATTAGATAGTTAAATGTCGAAATAAAGCATTTTTAGTTTTACTATTTGTCTCATAATAAACACACAATGTAAATTTGACCCTTTTATCTTTGTAAAGACGTGTAATTCAGAATTGCTGTTAATTTCAGGTAAATTATTTACCTCGTTATTTACAAACATCGAAATTAAATTTTTTCTTTTTCCCGCATAATGAATGCATGGTCCAGGTTTGAAATTTCTATCGTCGTAAAAAAATTTTATTATGTTAGAAAATTTTCAGATTCCTTATAACACGAATTTGATGCCAGTTATTAATTTTTTCCAGGTGCGTACGAAAGCTGTAATTACCCAAATAATTACAAAATATCGAAATGAACATTTTTTAAGTTTTTCTTTTTATCTCATAAAGAACATATAGTCCCAAATTTTAACTTTCGAACTTCATGGGAAGTGCGATCATTATAGTGATGAATAAGGTTTTACCTTTTATATGAAAAAAAAAATTTCTGTACAAAAATGAATAAATAAATAAATAAAAATAAATAAGTAAGTAAATAAATAAATATGCTTTTAAACAGTTTCTTATTGTTGTCGGTAAATTCTTTTTGCATGGTAAAATCATATTTTGGATCAAGGTCTCTTATAAATTGTCCAATATGTATATTGATGAGTGAGGCTTTGCCTTTTATACATATATATACTTTTTCTGTGCAAAAATAAATAAATGACTAAATAGATAATAAAAATAAATAATTAAATATACAGATATATGAATAAATAAACAATGAAATAAAAAAATAATTATGATTTTAAACAGTTTCTTATTGTTGTCAGTAAATTCTTTTTGTATGGTAAAATTATATGATAGTATCAAAGGCTCTTATGTCCTGTGTTATAGGCTCTTATGTCTTAGGTCCGGCATGTCTTACATGCATATATTGATGAGTAAGGCTTTGCTTTTCATATGCCTATGAATTTTTTTCTTTACAAGAAAAAATCAATAAACAATTCAATAAAAAGCTTTGCCCTTTAAAATGCACACATTTTTCTTTCTTTACAAAATTAAATAATTAAATAGAACAAAAAATAAATTAAAATAATTATGATTTTAAACAGTTTCTTAATGTTGGTGGTAAATTCTTTTTGTATGGCAAAATTATATGATGAGATCAAGGACTCTCATAAATGGTCCTTTCCTTTTAAAGCTCTACTTTGAATGACTGTTTCATGTTTTGGAAATTACAGAATATATTTTGTGAAATACGCTTGGAAACAAGATATTTAGATTTTAAACGAGCTACCTGCGTAGCAAAATAGTGAGATATTTTAAATAGATGACTTGATCAAGGACTTGTAACATTTTTCTTTGTTATCTCAAATTGATAAAAATGTTTTGATTTTATTTTATTTTCCAATATGACATCAGTAAAGCTACACAAACACTTGTGCATATTAAATGCAGGGTTTTTCGCTTATACTTGAAGCCTAATCTTATACTTATCGTGTTATTGGATTTGTCCAACGTCACGGAGAATTTGAAACCAGCACCAAAGTTCTGAGAAAATTACGGTTAACGGTTGAATTTTCCATTGATTCAATTCATATTTCACGTGACGTTATTATTATTTTTTTAAAATAATAATTCGTTTGTAAAAACATTAAATATTTCATAGCCTTCATTCAGCTTATTAAACTACATTAAAAAAGTTAAAATTATAAAGAATAATAAAATACAATTCATGATTTTTGCAAACTTAGGGAACATTCGTATTAAGGGGTCACAGTACCCAAAAAATGACAAAAATACCGCATTTTTTTATTGATTATAATAAAACTTCAAACTATTTAAAATTCACTGAAGAAAAATCATCTCTCTATCTACATTTTTAAAAAAGTTATAAAAGATTTTAGATTGTCCTAATACAGAAACTTGCTCAGCAGTCAGAATTTAAAGTGCTTTTTCTCATAGATGATAATTTCGTGTTTTAATTTTAATTAAATCCTAAGGAATTTTTCCTATTTAGGATAAAGCTTTGAAGTAAACTTTTTTATCTTAAGTATAATACACTTATTCAAAGTGTGCATGGAATAAGCATTTTATGCGGTATTACAATTTTTACAGCATGTTATATATACCTAACAGGAATTTTTATCCTGTTTTTCTACTTTTTCACAAAATAATCTATAAAAAATATTCTAATTGATATATCAACAAATGAATGTACAAAATTGTTAAGAGGAATATTGTAAGCACTAAGGAAATATTTTTTTTAAAAATATGTTAAAATAAAAAAGCCTTAGGGATTTAAAAATTTTAAATTTTTTCAACTTTTTAAGAAATTTAAAAAAATTTAAACAGTTTAATTATTTTTTGAAGATAAATTATAAGTTAAATGAGCAGTAAAGCATCCACAAAATGAATGATTATACCTTTATTTAAAAAAATTGTTCCAAAGGTACTGTGACCCCTTAAAGTGGTTTGATCGTTCTAATTTAGATGCATTAATCAAAGTCTCAATTTTTAAATATATATTTTATACAAATCTTTATTTTGACCAAAAAGCTACAAAAAATATTGTCGATGCAGCGTTGGTAAATATTTTGTATTAAAATGAAAAGTTTGTTTTCAAAATATTTATATTCTTAGCAAAATCGATTATTTATAGCAAAAAGACAAAGAAAAAACGTCTCACTCTTGTCTTAAGATAAAAATCAGTTTAATTTTTTAGTTTGTTTTGGAAAAGCACCGACAGAACTGTTTAGAGTGGGATTCAGAAGCTCCGTGCTGAAAAAGTGATCCATTTTTAGTAATGTTAAAATATTTATACCAAAATCGGCCAGGGTGGAGTGGTGAACATTTTGAATTAATGCAAAAAAAAAAAATTTTTTTTTTTAAGATTTTATCACTAAGCTAATGATAATTGTTCGTTTTTTCTCGACTTTATTTTTTGTAACAAAGAAAACAATTTTCTTTGTATTTAAACATTTTAACATGTTTTGTTAAAAAATCCGATTTGTAAATTCTTATTTCTGAGAAGTATTGGCGATCGCAACGCTCGAATACGCCATCTGGGGAGAGACCGGTTTCATGCTTTTGACCCTTCCCTCTCCTCCTCTATTCAGTTGTATAGGAATGTACTACGATATCTCCCCTTCTCTTAATATTTTTCCTTTTTATTTAATTAAAACATTTTTTTAAATTTCCGTGATGCTTTTCTTCTGAACTATGTTTAATGTAGTTTTCAGTTCCATATAGTTTTCCAACTTAAAATATTTTAATCAAGAGAGAACCTAACGTACTTCCTCCCTCTATGACTCTCCACACGCTAAATGGGGAAAGCATGAGACGTGTTGTCATAGGTAGAGAGTTCTGCTCTACGCCACCTGCAGCCCATTTCGATCGCCAATAATACACTTAAAGTTATGTTGAATGGCACGCTTATAGGATAAAAAATTAGAAAGTTTGAAGATTGAGGAGTAGAAGTAGTAATACTTTACTGGTGTCACACTACAGTTGAACAATAGGCTATTGACAACGGTCTGGGAAACATCCCTGAGTGAGCATGATCCGAAAACATGCTATTGCAGTTTTGATCCTCTGCAGAGAACCACCCCTCCGCTTTTGTAGCCCAGCGACCTGCTTTCGAAGTGGAGCACTCTATGGTAGAACAATTTTATAATGACCAATATCACGCACCCTTGATCCCTTTGCAAGTTGATCAAAGTGTCCACCCACCCACTCGCTGAATTTGTTGCCACTGATGCTTGATTTCTGTGATTTATTGGGAATCGTGTCTTACGATTAATCAACAGTTGGAGCTGATCATAAAGTAAGGAATGGATGGTTGACTGAATGTAAACAATAAAAAGCTTCCTAAAACCGGAAGAATTTTAGAAAATGTCCGGTGTATCCCTTCGCTTATGTTATACTTACGAGACGATGTGTGAACAGGCTTAATATTCTAGGAAGTTCTGTTAATTTGATTTATATTTAAATTTACGCGTAATTTTACCTTTCATAAGAATGTCCTGTAATTTATAAATTCAAACTCGTTGGGAGCCTGAAGCAAATTGAAGAAAATCACAACATAAATAAGTTGCCAAATCTATATTTACATTTCGTTGAAATTTAAATTGAAAGCGTTATATTGAAAGCGTTATATTGAATGCGTTATATTATAAACACTACAGGTATAATAATTTTGGATGGGGTCCTTTTACAAGCTTAGGCGTAAAAATCAATCGGAAGTAGTAGCCTGGAAGTTTTAAGGTGAATTTTAACTCCTAGCGCCATCTGTGATTAGCTATACACGGTCAATCCTCCATGGTTTAATGGTGTTTTTCTGCACCAATAAAACGGTCGAGGCTAAGATTGAAATGTAGATCATACATGCTTAATTTGATTTAATTTTGAAGTTAGTTTAGTTTATCTTTAAAAATGGCTGCAACAATACATATGAGGCCGGGATAGCCTGGTCGGTAGGGCGCTGGGCCCAAGTCCGAGTGTTCGCGGGTTCGAACCCCGCCGGCCGAAGACCCCATGTAGTAAAGTGACTAATGCATGGTAAATCTGTCGAGTAGCAAAAGTCCTCCATGTTCCCATAACAAATCAATACCTCAGGGGGTACTAGATTGGAGATCGATCCCTCTCTGATTCAGGTTAAAATTACGATCTGTGGATGAATGAATGGATGTATGAATGGGTCCGCCCTATAAACGGGTGTGACGTATGGTGTGGCAGAAGTCGAATTCTTTGCCATAGATGGCGCCACTGGGAAACAGGAACAATCGCACCCCCTCTGACTGAAACATGCATACGCCAACAACAACAATACATATTTTGAACTACTCTACTGTGTAATTATTATGTTTTTAGACACGCTATCAATTTGGTGCTTTAGATAAAATTTACAAGCATAAATAAATACCCTGTTTGATCGAATATTAATACAAGTTGGAATCAACGATATTCGTCAAAGTGGGACCAACAATAAATGTTAATGATAATAAGAAGTACTTAATAAATTAAATAATGAGTAATTTATTTAATCTTCTATATTTTTAAATTTATCACAGGTCCTGGGTTCGATCCTCGGGCCGGGCAAGGTTGACTCAGCCTTTCATCTCTTCAGTGGGTCGATAAATGAGTACCAAGCATGCTTGGGAACTAAACACTGGGGGTTTCGCGCTCAGCTGACCACCTAACCGGAACATCTGCTACTGCATCCCAGAGCCCAAGGTCAAGAAAAATGAGATGGGCACAGAAGGCCTTGGCCCTCTATGGGCTGTCGTGCCGCTGAGTTTAGTTTTTAGTATTTTATTTAATATGAATAAACTGAAGAAATCGCCATAATCGTTTAAGAAAATTTTTTGAAGAAAAAATGCCATAATAGTTACTGCTGGCTAAATTCATAATTTGTGTATCAATCTAGTAAGTGCTGCTTTTTCGAATTACAGCTTCAGAGCGAAATTTAAGAGAAGCACTTTTGCACGTGAGCACTATAAATAGTGCAAATATACGTAAATAAATAAAATTTAAAAAATAAATAAAATGAAAATTAATACAACAAAAATAATTAAATAAAAAAAATAAAAAACAGGCAATAAATAAATAAAATGATTTTTTTAAACTCCTTAAACTCTGAAGATGTGTCCGATTTCGACATATTTTTAACTAATATAATCAATTTTATTATATTTAGTTACTATAAATCTGAATATATTATTACTCTTAAGTTTGGTTTGAATATACCTAACTAATGAAATTATAATATCCGTAATGATAATATGAATCGGGAAAAAAAGAGAATTTATTTCAGAAGACCTGGATTCAAAGAATCTAAATGTTATTTAAATCGTTTCATATCTCTCATTGTTAAAAAAAATAGTAACGAGTTGTCGCACTTCTACGTTACATTCTGTACACTGCCGTACGTAATTGCGCAATCAAATCATTGGCTAAATGTCCACTTGAAGTTTGCATGCGTCAATCATTGCCAGTGAGATTCAAGGCCCCTCAGTAACTTTGTGACGTCATCGTCGGAAGGGCTCGGAGGGAGATTCGTATTAAGAGAAAACTATAATAAATTGTTCATATCTTTTATGAGCTATGTAAAATATTTTTGCTTTAGCTATTTACTGGAACTTAAATATTTTTAAATGCCAGTAAATAGCTACCGTCATGTGGGGCTACTTTGTGCAGGATTTCGCAGTTTTTGAACTTTGACATGTAAAAAAACTATGTTAATTCAAACTTTAGTAAAATCTATCGATATTATATTCATAACTGGACTCAGACGAGTGAATTTGAGCAATATTGGCATTATTAGCATGTAATAAGTCAAAACATACCTTGCACAAAGTAGCCACCAAGTGGGGCTACTTTGTGCAGCGATAAGAATTCAGTTTAATAATCATGTCTTTAGTAAAATATTTATATGAAATTGTTAAAAAAGTTGATTGTTGACATTTTTAATAACAAAAACATCAAGATATGTAAAAATATTAGTTTGAAAATAATTTTAAGCGTTAAAAAACCATTTTTTATAAAGAATTTTTTCTTAAAAATAATGTTTATTTCAAAACATTTGAGTTTAAACAAAGGGAAACCGTATGCAATTTTGAACATTGAAATGAATGAAATTTCAAAAATAATAATAATTACATATTCAATATAAATTTGAACATAACATGCTTGAATGAACATGACAGAACTTGCTCTTCAGTTTCTGTCAAAATCACCTGATGTCCTATAAAATATATTTTTATGTGTTAAATCGTTTGATTAATTCATTAGAANACGAGACGATGTGTGAACAGGCTTAATATTCTAGGAAGTTCTGTTAATTTGATTTATATTTAAATTTACGCGTAATTTTACCTTTCATAAGAATGTCCTGTAATTTATAAATTCAAACTCGTTGGGAGCCTGAAGCAAATTGAAGAAAATCACAACATAAATAAGTTGCCAAATCTATATTTACATTTCGTTGAAATTTAAATTGAAAGCGTTATATTGAAAGCGTTATATTGAATGCGTTATATTATAAACACTACAGGTATAATAATTTTGGATGGGGTCCTTTTACAAGCTTAGGCGTAAAAATCAATCGGAAGTAGTAGCCTGGAAGTCTCAAGGTGAATTTTAACTCCTAGCGCCATCTGTGATTAGCTATACACGGTCAATCCTCCATGGTTTAATGGTGTTTTTCTGCACCAATAAAACGGATGCGACTAAGATTGAAATTTAGATCATACATGCTTAGTTTGATTTAATTTTGAAGTTAGTTTAGTTTTATCTTCAAAAAATGCTTATAACAATACATATGAGGCCGGGATAGCCTGGTCGGTAGGGCGCTGGGCCGATGTCCGAGAGTTCGCGGGTTCGAACCTCGGGGGCCGAAAACTCCCCGTGTAGTAAAGTGACTGATGCACGCTAAATCTGTCGAGTAGCAAAAGTTCTCCATGTTCCCATAACAAATCAATACCTCTGGGGGTACTGGAGTGGACATCGATCGTTCTCTGATTCAGGTCAAAATTACGATCTGTGGATGAATGAATGGATGTATGAATGGGTCCGCCCTATAAACGGGTGTGACGTATGGTGTGGCAGAAGTCGAATTCTTTGCCATAGATGGCGCCACTGGGAAACAGGAACAATCGCACCCCCTCTGACTGAAACATGCATACGCCAACAACAACAATACATATTTTGAACTACTCTACTGTGTAATTATTATGTTTTTAGACACGCTATCAATTTGGTGCTTTAGATAAAATTTACAAGCATAAATAAATACCCTGTTTGATCGAATATTAATACAAGTTGGAATCAACGATATTCGTCAAAGCGGGACCAAAAATAAATGTTAAAGATAATAAGGAGTGTTTTATAAATTAAATAATGAGTATTTTATTTAATATTTAATTTATCACAGAATTTTTTTAAATTTATCACAGGTCCTGGGTTCGATCCTCGGACCGGGCAAGGTTGACTCTGCTTTTCATCCCTTCTGTGGGTTGATAAATGAGTACCAAGCATGCTCGGGAACTAAACGCTGGGAAATTCGCGTTTGGTTAACCACCTAACCGAAACATCTCCTCCTGCACCCCAGAGCCCAATGTCAAGATAACTGAGATGGGTACAGTAGGCCTTGGTTCTCTATGGGCTGTAGTGCCGCTGAGTTTAGTTCTTAGTAATTTATTTAATAAGAATAAGCTGAAGAAATCGCCATAATCGTTAAAGAAATTTTTTGAAGAAAAAATGCTATAATAGTTAGTGTAGGTTAAATTTATAATTTGTGCATCAATCTAGTAAGTGTTGCTTTTTCGTATAACAGCTTCAGAGCGAAATTTAAGAAAAACTCTTTTGTACGTGAACACTATAAGAAGCGCAAATATATGTAAATAAATAAAATAAAACAAAAATAAATAAAATAAAAATTAATATAGAAAAAATAATTAAATAAAATAAATAAAAAAATAAACAAAAAGTAAATAAAATAATTTTTTTAAACTCTGAAGATATGTCCGATTTCGACATATTTTTAACCGATGTAGTCAATATTATCTATATTTAGTTACAATAAAACTAAATATATTATTACTTTTAAGTTTGGTTTGAATATACCTAACTAATTAATTTACTTAATGACAATATGAATCAGGAATAAAAAGAGAATTTATTAAAAAAACCGTGATTCAAAGAATCTAAATGTTAGTTAAATCGTTTCATATCTCTCTATATTAAAAAGAAATCGTAACGAGTTCTAGCTCTTCTATGTTACAATCTGTACGCTGCCGTACGTAATTGCGCAATCAATTGGGTAAATGTCCACTTGAAGTTTGCATGCGTCAATCATAGCCAGCGAGATTCAAGTGACGTCATCGTCGGAAGGGCTCGGAGGGAGATTCGTATCAAGAGAAAACTATAATAAATAGTTCATATCTTTTATGAGAGAAGTAAAACATTTTTGCTTTAGCTATTTACTGGAACTTAAATATTTTTAAATGCCAGTAAATAGCTACCGTCATGTGGGGCTACTCTGTGCAGGATTTCGCAGTTTTTGAACTTTGACATGTAAAAAAACTATGTTAATTCAAACTTTAGTAAAATCTATCGATATTATATTCATAACTGGACTCAAACGAGTGAATTTGAGCAATATTGGCATTATTTGTATTTAATAAGTCAAAACATACATTGCACAAAGTAGCCACCAAGTGGGGCTACTTTGTGCAGCGATAGGAATTCAGTTTAACAATCATGTCTTTAGTAAAATATTTATATAAAATTGTTAAAAAAGTTAATTGTTGACATTTTTAATAACAAAAACATCAAGATATGTAAAAATATTACTTTGAAAATAATTTTAAGCGTCAAAAAATCATTTTTTATAAAGAATTTTTTCTTAAAAATAATGTTTATTTCAAAACATTTGAGTTTAAACAAAAGNCTGGAGATTTTTTTCAAGTTCTTCGGCCTTTTCCTTAGGGAAATTTTGTTTCTTATTTGCTGCTAAAAAATGGCGTCTGATTCAGTCAATGACTTTGATGGAACTAAATGAAAACGTGATAAATTAATGTCCGATATTTACTGGCTCCCGCTAGATGGCGTACTCGAGCGTTGCGATCGCGAATAGAAGAAAAATAATAGTTTAACAGCACGTTTCACGTGTTTCTTGTGAATTTTATTAGAGATAGTATTTTTGTGGATTTTGTATTTCTGAGAAGCTTCTGCAATCGACATACCACCAGCAACTGCTTGCAAACATTGTTGCAGATTTTCTGAAGTGTACACGGTAGTTTCTCGTTCCAGGTATTTTTTTTTCTAACGTCTGACAATTTTTCTGGCGAAAAAAAAACGAATGAAACTTTGCACAAAGTAGCCCTACAGTGCATTTTTTTTTCATTTTCCGTTTATTTGTTATTAATTTTCAAAATTTTTTAACACTAACATGATATAATTGTTTATTATATTAATATATAAATAAAAATTTTTGCATTTACGACAATTGTTTTATCAACGTCTTTGCATTTCACAGCTAAAGTTTCCACTCACAATTTTCGACGTCCGACGTTCTCGGAAAGTTGTTGACATTGGATAAACAAAACACACTCTGAGATTGTTTTAAAATTCGAAAAAATATCTGTAGTAATAGAGGAGACTTCTATCTTCAAATTCCACACATTTTTAACATGAAGAAAACATAATACTGAATAGCAACACTAGAAAAGTGCCAAATTCGAATTTGCACAAAGTAGCCCCACATGACGGTATGTATTATGTCTCTCGTCTAATTATGTATCTCGTAATAACTCAATAAAATAAACACTATTTCATGTTATTATAAAACAATATCAATTGCATTTCATAATAGAAAAGAATTTTATAAAAAAATCTTGCAACTAAAATTCCAGAACTCATCCAAATCTAAAAAAAATAAATTAATTTTAACTCTTCAGTGATTAAGGGGTTAAAGTATCCTCAGAACAATTATTATTTTTGCGTTTTTAATAACGTTAAAATAAACATCTTTTCAGTTACATGATTAATAGATTTTTATTGTGCACACTTTAATAAAAATATTAATTTTCAAAAATTAATAATATGGCTCAGATTTCTTAAAAATTTAAAAATTTTATCAAAAATTTTTAAAGCTGTAAGTTTCTGGAATATTCTTCGCGAAATTTATTTTTCAACATTACTGTTCCTGCAGTAAATTTGCTCGTTCATTTACTTATATATCAATTGTGACAATTTGTATGGTCCCCTTTATGTAAAATTGAAAAGAAAAAAATTCCAAAAAATATCGAATGCACAGATATAAATAACAAACTGTAAAAGCTTTAATAATTTTCAAAACGCTTATTCAATGCACAATTTTATTATAGGCTGATTGTGAAAAAAAATTTCCTTAAAGTTCCATCTTAAACAGAAAAAAAAAATCCATTGGGATTCAAATAACATGTAAACATTAAAAAAGTATGCACGTGAAAAACTTTTGTTTTTGTTGGAAACCTTTTTTTTTTCAAACAACGTTCAAAACTTTATAAATAATGCAGATAGAGAAATGAATTTTTTTCAGTGTGTTTGGAATTATTTGAAAATTTAACAAAAGCAATAAATTATTTTTCAATACTTGTATTTGGTTAATATGATGCCGTAAAAGTAAATTATGAAATCTAATAATTAATTTTAAGGTCACAAAAAATCATTTACGATTTCATCACAAAATACATTAAAGCAATTCATTTGTGTAAGAAGAAATCATGCTATATGGAGCATGAATAGTTTCATAAAAACTAATCTAAAATTATTACTCAAAGCAATTTAACTGACAAACAACGACTTAAATTCCTATTTTTTTATTATCATTGAATGCACTGAAATTTTTTTGAATTTAAGTAAAATATTTACGAAATTTAAATCAGATAATAGTATACTATCAATTAGGAATAAATAAGATTCATGTGCCAATCAACATTGTTATTAATTTCTTCTTTCTTTTAGAAATAAAACAAAGCTGTTTATTTTACTAGTTTTTCAAATAATAAAAGTTTCAGCTCTTTATAATACAACTGAAATTTATTTTCGAGGATAGTTAAATACTTGGTTCGAATTAATGAATATTTAAACAAACAAATGATGTTTCAATTTGTTTTATTTCACGGCCAAAAGTTTTACTAAAGTATGAATGTTTTGCTAATTTTATATTATAATATCCGCTAACAAACAATAAACAGTACCCGAAACATTGTAATTCTTAAATACGACTTCTTTTATTGTTTAATTAAGAAATTTGTTATAAAGTCAGCAAAAACGAATATTAAAAAATAAAAGATCTTAATACATTCTCGGAGAATAACTGCTACTTGATATATGTCGCGTTCAATTTAATGTTTCCATTTTCATAAAAATCAAAGATGGGGTATCATATCAATCAAAGATTGTATCATGGGGAATTTGTAATCTAAAACTTTAGGATCACTTTTATAATTGCCTTTACTTTTCGGTACTGTACATGTATATATGGCATCGTGTCCTACACCACACTGTAAACAAGTCTGGTTCAAGTCCGGTGAAAAGTCCCGGCATTTAGGGTGCCGGTACTGATACACTGATCCGAATCTGATGCACTGTACTCTTACAGTAATAATTACAGGGCCGTATCTAGGGGGATATAGGGGTTCAACCCCTTTGAAATGTTTAATTTTATTATAATAGAGAAAGAAAGTTTTCCTTAATGTTTTTAAAAGCAATACTTATAATTTATTTTTTTAATAAATATAATGATTTGTATTTTTAAGTAATGATATTAAAATATATTTTAATAAATATTATTATTAATTCCATAAAAATTATTATTTGATGTGCGTTTATGAAATTATGTCAGATTTGAGAGGTTAAAAAAGCTGTAATTTACTTAAAAAAGCTGTCTCATTCAGAGAGAAACAGGTAAGAAACCTTTAAAAGTTTGATTTCCTTTCTTTTCAAAACATCAAAACATTCCACCACTTGACTTTTCGTTTGTCCATATATGTATACAGATTCATGTGTGCATACCCTTTTTCCCCAGAAATCAGCAGGGGGCACATTTCCCTTGATTATCTCTATGATCTATCACTCCCCTTTGTCTTAAATAAGGGGGATATATCCTGCTCTTTTAAGATAAAGGGGAGATATTCTTGCTAGAACTAGAATTCGGAATAACTAGAATTTTTGTCGTTTTACTTGCTGAATTAGTTTGAAACTTATTGTATATTCTTTAATCTCTGAAGCATATTACCATGTAAAATAAAGCAGTAAGTTCTTCATTTTGTGTTGAAATATGCCTATGGCACGTGACATATATTTCGGTGACAGGAGTACGATGAGAAAAAGTACGATGAGCTATAAATGGAGAAACCAAGTTAAATTACAAATTATGAAAAAATAAACAAATTGCAATGTAGTAAATTTGAGTAATGTAGTGAATTCTATTTAATCGATAGTAAGATATCGCCTTGTTTTAAATTTAAAGCGGGTTAATAACTAAACCACAAATATAGTTGATTAAATTTATATGAGTTTAGTTGATTAAAATAAAATTTAAGATGTACATTTTGATAATTAAATTGTTTAAACAATATTTTTTTTTCAAAAATTAAAAAGTTTTTTTGTTCAAAAAAAGTTATTTTCTAAAAATTTCTATGAGTTTATAGTTAGATGTGTAACTGTTTTGCCGTTGCAATGTGTTTTAAACAGTTTTTAATTATTTTTGCATCTTTAATTGTGAGTAAATGGAATTCATTTTTGAAATAAAGCAGATATTCAAAAAAAAAATGTTGGTTCCCTACGAAATAAATTTGAGAGCTTTCTAAAATTGTGAACATATTTGTGTACCTTACACATATTTATATTTATAGTAAAAAAAAAAAAAAAAAAAGGATTCTAATATATTTTCAATCTAACTATGTCGTCTCCTGTTAATGAATGATAAAATATTTTGCTTTTGCGCAAATCTCAACAGTCCTGAAACACCTTAACTTAAAACAAATGTATATTGGTTCATAATTTTGTTAACATTAACTAAAAGGGAGGAATTCTTTCACTGAAATTGTAGGATATCGTAAATCTATATAAATATATAAAAAAGAAACTTTGAGCATTAAAATAATTCAAAAGCATTTCTCTTTGTGCAAGGAATTTCAAAAATCCTGAACAGCCCTGGGTCCCGAGACAATAGTTCCAGTCATCTATCTCCTTCAACACGGCCTTGGAGTTGATAATCCATATTAAATAACATATAATAGAAAATTCGAACATACTTACATTAGAATATTTATAATGCATATATATA